>NW_007786152.1:0-2665 GCF_000696425.1 Galeopterus variegatus
TGTTTGCTAATATTTTATTGAGGATTTTTGCATCTATATTCATCAAGGATATTGGCCTGTTAAGATTATTTTAAGGCTTAAGAAAAAGGGGACAGAATGAAACCTTTAACAGTCAAAATTTTTATTACGTAATAACTCTGCCAAAGGTTGTATGAATTGAAGAGAGAAATGGAGAGTGATTTAAAGTTTTAAAAAGTAAACAATTATTTTTCAAGAATATCTTCAATGATGCATATAGCCAGGAACTTAAAATAACAAAAACTGCCTATTGTGCTGTGGGAGCACTCCCCAGTCTCAAACCCAACAGCTGTGTGATTTTGATCATGTTACCTAACCCTGTCAAGCCTCAGTTCCATCACCTATAAAATAAGAATAATAGAATTTATTCTAAAATCCATTTAAATACCGTTATTACAATAGCTAGTACATAGTTACCTCAAAAAATATTAGCTGTTGATATATTAATAAACTTAGAAATAAGAAAAGGTTTTCTGCTCAGATGCCTAGCACTTCATTGGCCACTAACTACTAAAATATAAGCATGATGTTCATGTCATGGAAATGAACTTACCTGACATAAAAATAAGTTTTCCTTGAGAAGAAAAAAAAAATGAGTGTTAAAGCAGGGAATAATCTGCATGTATGTATAAAACTGACTTCGGATGTCTATTTGAAACTTTCAAACTGTTGGCACAGTACTCATCAGTGAACACCTCTTCAAAAATGTTGTTTCCTTCTGGTTTTTAAAATTTCGCTTCTCTGGGGCTATGTTATACCATAGCCTAACAGGTGGGGGATTTTAGGATAATATTAAATTATTAATCTCTGTTGAGTTGGCATCAACAACGAGAGGCTCATGTTGCTTTTATTCCACTTCAAGTTCAAAGCTCAGAGTAGTGGAACTGAAAGATTCATGTTAAGGTATCAGCTTAATGGTTACTCACTGCATGAACTTGGACGAATCATTTAACCTATATGAATATATTTCTTTGTCTGTAAGATGGAAATAAAGCTTAGTTTTCAGTGATTTTTGAGAGGCCCCTAAAAGAAAACACCTTTAAAAGTTTCTGTGACTATAAAGACCAATATAAATATTAACCACAATTGATAGCATTGTTCTCAAATACAGAAGCTATGGATAACAGTTTGTAAAGTATGACTCTTTACTATCTACTATTTTATTTTTACCTACTATTTACTATTTAGGTTTTCTCCAACTCTTACAACAATGTTGAGAGATACTTGCAGATTGAGAAGTTATATAACTTGGTCAAGGCCACATAGTGAGTGGCAGAGGTTGTTCAACTATTAAGGACATACTGTGCCCCACTGCCCTGATGTAGAAATGCCCTATAGGTAAAATGGTGTTACAATGGCATCCTTCTGGCACTACCAATATTAAACCTCCATATCAATGATTTGGGGCCAAGAGAAATAAACACCGCTGTAGAAAGAAGGCTGGAGGCAGCATGGCATAACAGAAAATATATATATATGGAATTTTAAATCACCAGACCAGAATTGAAGTCCCAGCTTTCCCCCTTATTAGCTTTACAAACATAAGCAATTTTCTTAACCCCTTAGCCTCAGTTTCCTCATCCGTAAAATCAATCATGATGATGACAGTAATATATTCCTTATTAAGTTGTTATGAGATTTGAAAAAAAGAGATGGTATAGTGCCTGGAAAAGTGCATTAGAGACTCTAAAGATTTGTGTTCATATATTACTATTATACCAATCCCATTCCAAGGAAGAGAGTATTAACTAAAGCATGATGAGTAAAGTTAGTATCTCAGAACATCAAGGCTGTGTAGATTGTATATAGGGAATCATAGTGGCACACTCAGAATTTTTTTAAAAATGACACAAAGAAGATGAGTTCTGACAAATGCCAAAACTTTTTAATCATCCTTGTCTTTTTGAGGACAGCAAAGGACAGTGGTTAAAAGCCTGAGAGAGAAATGGAGAGTGATTTAAAGTTTTAAAAAGTAAACAATTATTTTTCAAGAATATCTTCAATGATGCATATAGCCAGGAACTTAAAATAACAAAAACTGCCTATTGTGCTGTGGGAGCACTCCCCAGTCTCAAACCCAACAGCTGTGTGATTTTGATCATGTTACCTAACCCTGTCAAGCCTCAGTTCCATCACCTATAAAATAAGAATAATAGAATTTATTCTAAAATCCATTTAAATACCGTTATTACAATAGCTAGTACATAGTTACCTCAAAAAATATTAGCTGTTGATATATTAATAAACTTAGAAATAAGAAAAGGTTTTCTGCTCAGATGCCTAGACAAGATGCTGATCAACACCTGATTCTGGATTAAAAGGCTTAAATAAGGTAATATATGTAAAACACTTAGCACAAAGTCTATCTTAAATTAAGTTCTAGCCTAAACATTGAATAATAGCTATGTAGTTTAAACGATTCTTTCACCATTTTGACTCTAATCTTCATAGACTAGGAAAGTATTGCTTCTGTGAGAAACACTGGGAAAAATATATGTAGAAAATTAAATGTAAACTTCTCTAAAATGCTACTGCATGCAGTTTATGGGGAACACAAGAGTGACTGTGGTATTTCCACTTATCTGCAAATGAAGCATCTGCAAAAATATAAAGCTTGCTGTTCAGTGCCCTAATAATTTGCTGACAG
>NW_007786153.1:0-405 GCF_000696425.1 Galeopterus variegatus
TGACTGTAGTCTGGTCAACTGCAGAAGTGAAAGGAAAAAACAAAAAACACATGCCAAATAAGAATGTGCCAATATCGATCTATTCATCTAATGGAAAAAACTGATATTCATATTTTCTAAGTCAAAACTTTAAATGTTTCACTAACCAACAGGAATTTTATTACTTATACTTTAAAAGGTAGTTTTACTTCTACAATGATAGAAGTTCCTAAATGCTCTAATATATATGCTGGTCTTACTAAAATGTGAAGGCATGATGACATATTACTAAAAAGAGAATAAGGTAATATAGGAAAAGCCATTTACTGTCTATAGCCACTCTTTATCTGAGAACAATCTATCAAGAATCAGGTTTGATTTTAAAACAGTAGGATATACCAATCTACAAAACTGGCCCAAAGAACT
>NW_007786153.1:2416-2665 GCF_000696425.1 Galeopterus variegatus
CTCAGAAAACACTAACAGGAAACATTTAGCACATTAATTATTCCCCACAGAATTTTTAAGGCTAAAAACAAAAGAGGACTTCCTACTCAAAACAGAGTTCAAGTTATCCAGTACTACAAGAGCTAAGTATAATCCTTGCCATAGCCTACGTAGTGACCTATATAACAATCAGATTAATTTGATTTTCGATTACAGAAATTTAACTCTGATCTAAAAGAATCTCCATCTGATACTTCCTAAAGTATCAGA
>NW_007786154.1:0-739 GCF_000696425.1 Galeopterus variegatus
TGCTTGCATGCTTGCAGGCGTACATGTGTGCATGTGTGTGGGAAGCATGGGCCTGAGAACAGAGAACAGTGCCTGTCGGAATTGCAGCACTGTGACTGCTCTGCTTTCTCTGAAAATGTCCTTAATGAGGAGACATGGTGAGGAAATGAAATGCAGGATCTGGAGTCAGACCTGTATTAGGGAAAAAAACATGCTATGAAGTACATATGAAATTTGAATATGGACTGAAGAGTGGAACACAGTATTCCATCGTCTTTAAATTTCCTGACTCTGATTATCATGCTGCGTCCTCAAAAGAGACTGTCCTTTTCTTTACAGCTGGTGAATCTAATGAAAGGGTGCTGGCAACTCATGGCACTACTCTTGCACCTTCTCTGTAGGCTTGAGATTGTTTTCAAAGTGAAAAGTTAGAAAAGAGAAGTGCTTGTTATGGTCATTACGATGCTATTTGTGTGATGCTATTTGTGTGATTTAGAAAGAAGGGAAGGGAGAGGAGCCGGGATCCGTCTGGGCGGTGGCGCTGAGGGACTCCCCCAGGGAGGGACGGAGGGGCCGGTGTGAAGTGGGAGGCGGAGGTCGCCTGAGGTCGATCGGCTGGAGGCGCAGGCTCGCGGGGGGCGGCGGCCGTCTCTGCTCAGCCTCGGCTCCTGTGGTCCGGGCCCCGAGGTCCGGGGACGCGGGGCAGCCCCAAGTGCCGGTGCCCGGCCGGGGCCGGCGGTCGGCGAGTCGCAGGGTCGCT
>NW_007786154.1:2228-2664 GCF_000696425.1 Galeopterus variegatus
TTAGTTAATAGTAATATATCAATGTGCATTTTTAGTTTTGATAAATAAACATCAGTACTACGAATGATAACAGGGAGACTGAATCTGGTAATGGGCATCTAGGATCATTTTGTACTACCTTTCAACTTTCATATAAATCTAAAAATATTCCAAGATAAAAAGTTTATTTTACAAAATGAGAGGCCAGTAGTAAAATCTAAATTATGGCTTATAGGAACTGATTTTTCAATTGGCTTCACCATTTATAAATCAGCTTCCACAATCTTGTCTCTTCGATGTATCCTTTAAGTAAAGGGACAATTCTTTGAGGATTTTCCAAGGAAGTCCTTATTTAAATGTTACATCAAAAGCAGGTTAGGGGCTGGCCCGGTGGCACACTGGATAGTGCGCCGCTTGGGAAGTGTGGTGGCGCTCCTGCCCGAGGGTTCGGATCCCA
>NW_007786155.1:0-387 GCF_000696425.1 Galeopterus variegatus
CCGGGGGAGCCCGCTGGCTGAGTGCCGCGACAGAGACACTGCCGTCGGCCATCATGCCGCTGCCGCCGAGAGGAGGTACAGGGAGACGGGAGAGAAGTGCGGCCGGGAGGCAGGACGGGCGGCGCGCGGCATTGTGGGAGTTGTAGTTCCCGGTCGGTCACCGCGCGCTTACGAAGCCTTTGGAAAACTACGACTCCCAGGGGAATGAGGTGAGCACCTCCGCCCCCGGGGTCTCTCTTCGCCCATTGGTCCCTTCAGGGTAACAAGTTTCTTGGATCTCCATATTTCTGAAGGCAAAATAAAACACAAACTCAAAACTCCCTTCATTCATTGCACTCATTGGTTAAAGTCAAATTCTCGGAAGGCGGGATCCCAAAAGAGGCGCTA
>NW_007786155.1:2437-2664 GCF_000696425.1 Galeopterus variegatus
AACAAGTCTTCATATTAATTTCAATACAATTTTTGTTTCTCTTCTAAAGTAGACAAGACAGATATTATCCTCAGTTTTCAGATGACAAAGCTGTTGCTTACTAAGACCGGTAAACAAAGGGATTCAGTAAATGAAGTAAAAAACAAAGTAATTCCTTTCCATCTCGCTTATAGGTTTCAGGTCACAATTTATCAGATGATCTTTGGAGTCTGACTCTGTCTATATTT
>NW_007786156.1:0-691 GCF_000696425.1 Galeopterus variegatus
AGATACTTCAAAACTAGCTAGTGTTACAGGAATTGGAGTTACACTTGGTTTATGGATTAATTCTCACAGATAGGTGCTTAATCACAAGTTAACTACAGAAACATATATTGTGTGTCTTTTTTGTAAGATTTAAAGATTCTTGATGGTGGGACACAAAACTTCCACTTGAATAAATAAAAAGCAGGAGCACTGGTAGTTCCATAAGAGAGAAAGCTGCCAAGCAGGGCCACACAGGGGGTTGCAACTGGGGACAGGGTAATAGCAAGTGACAGCTGTAGGGGGCAGCTTCTGTATGACAGGTAGGGTGGGGTCAAGTAGATTTTATGAGCTTCCCATGGATCCTAATTCGAATAATTTCTCAGGGGGTACAGGGGCTGTCTCTAGTTGTCTGGCACCTGGCCCCGGGGAGCTTAGGGCTGATGCATACTGGCCTGGCATAGGAGAGCCCAAAATAAGGATAGTGGTTGGAATGTGGATTTAATCTGCTGGTGCAAAAGAACTGACCAGCTTTTATCCAGGCCTCCACACTAGGTTAAAATAATATTTAAAAAAAAACAAAACGAAACTCTATTACAGGTGCCTACCATATACTAAACACTTGACGATGCAATGGTGGGAAGTTTAAACAGTGTTATGACAAAATATGAAATAAGGATTATAATTATTTTTAATCTCATACATAAACTTGTTG
>NW_007786156.1:2450-2664 GCF_000696425.1 Galeopterus variegatus
CTCTGGTATTTGGGCTTTGAAAATCCACTTGATTTGTCTGAGGGACCTATGGACATTTCACGCCACTAGCTTTTCTTGGGACATTATTAACTTAGCACCAAACTCAGCTTCAAAGAACGATGGCTTTATGTGGTGATGTAGATCAATTGACTCTGTCATTTTGTCTTTTTCTGCATTACTCCTTATCTGCTCATACCTCTTTCAGTTCTCTACA
>NW_007786157.1:0-2664 GCF_000696425.1 Galeopterus variegatus
TAGAAAAAGAGAAAGGTTGGAATAAATGAGCTAATCATTTAACTTAAAAACTTACAAAAAACCAAAACAGAAATAAACCTAAGGAAAGGAACAGGAAGGAAATGATAAAGACAAGAGCAGCAATATATAAAAAGAACGATTTTATAAAACAAAGCCAAAATGTTGTTATTTTAGAAGACTGCTTTAGCCTGGGTCTTCCAGAAAGTAGAAACTTTGGTAAAGACTAAGGTTTCTAGCACTTTTATTTGGAAGGTATAAGCCCAGCACCGTGAGAGTGAAATAAAAAGGGTAGCACAAAGCACCAGGACTGTCAAGGACACGGCACATTGGCTAGCAGGCACAGTGGTCAGCAGTGTGATCTTTCATCTGAATTTGAAAATAGTGGGCTGATCCAGCACAGATGGGCTCCATGTAAGAGGAAGAAGGTGTTCAGGAGAATCTAAGAATGCCCATAAGATTTATGCTGCAATACAAACTAACAAAGTGTCTAAAACTCTGAAAAGACTGATATAAAAAAGAAAAGGCATGAGTAAACAATATTAGGAATGAAGAGTACATAATTGATGCAGCAGAGATGTAAAAGATAAGAGAACATTATGAGCCACTTTATGCCAGTAATTCTGAAAACTTAGGTATTAGTCAAATTCCTAGAAGAGTATAAATGATCAAAACTGACTCCAGAAGAGAAAGAAAATTAGAATTTACCTATAAACTATTAAATAAAATGAACAATATATCACCCACCCCCCAAAAAAAGAAAAGGTTTCCTTCAAAAACACAGGGCAAAGTCTACAACAACAACAACACAATCAAGCAACTGATAATTCCAATCTCGCAAAACCTTTTAAAGAGTAGAAAAAGAAACACTCCCAAATTAATGTATGAGGACAATACAGCCTTTAAACCAAAATCAGTCAAAAATTATTTAAGAAAGGAAAATTATAGTCCGAGTTCACTTTTGAATGTTGATGCAAAAATCCTAAACAAAATATCATCAGACTGAATTTTTCAATAGATGAAAAAGTGAATACATGATGACTGTCAATTGGTACTGCCACTTTGGAAAGTAAGCTGACATTACATGATAACATGGTAAAGCTGAATATACACATATCCCACGGCCCACCAATTCTTCATAGAGCCTCTACACTCATGCACATGTGCGTCAGGTAAGGGTTTAAGCATGTTCACAATATCAAACAACTGGAAACAAAACACATGCCCATCAACAATATAATGGAGAAAGTTTGTGTATTATACACATATATTCATATATGTTTATACAGAGAGCAGTGAAATGAATTAGCTACAGTTACCTGCAATCCTGTGGGCAAATCTCATAAACATAATGGTGAAAAAAATAAATCCTTGAAAACTACAAACATTTGTTGCTTCTTAAAAACAAGCGAAACTAAACAATATGGGTACATACACATGTAGTAAGACCATAAAGGAAAGCAAGAGACTGAAGAACTGCAAATTAAGGATAGCTGCTGCTACCTCTGGCAGATGAGGGTGGATAGTTAGAGGGCTTCCTAACATTGGCAATATTCTGTCTCTTATATTGGTGGTGGGAACATTGGGTTATTGTTATTACATTACATATGATGTTTCACACACAGGCAGAGAAAAAACAAAACAGGCATTCTCCAGCAGGAGTTAGGACTACTACACACTGGGACCCAAAGGAGTGAAGGAGCGTGCTAGGTTCTGGGAGTGGAGAGGTGTGGCTGCTGCTGCAGCCTATGGAGGTGATAGGGACATGGCCTGAGGCCACATGGGAAGGGTGGATAGGATTATGAAGAGCTTTGTCTGAGATTTGTGTTTTGGAGAGGATATTGAAAGAGTAGCCCCAGTGACCAGGGGTTTAGTCCAAGCAAGAGATGACAAAAGTGTCATCAAAGGCATTGGCAATCAGCATAAAGAAGAGAGGGAGGATTTGAAAGATATTTCAGAGAGAGGATGGACAGGATTGGGTGATGCCTAGTGGATATGGGAGATGAGGGAATCAAAGAAGTCAAAGGCGACTTCAGAAGTCGAGGATTCCAGCTGGCATAATTAGATGGGGTAAAATGCCATTACTTGAGCCATGGAACACCAGAGGAGGGATGTTTTTGTGGCCCAGAAGAGAAGAAAGGAAGAGGATAGACTGAGCTTGATGTGTATATGAGGCACTTTTCTCCAGGGTTGGACTGTCCAAAGGGCATTTGGCCACAGCCCTTTCTAGAAACCCATCCTGATACTATTGCCTGCTTCTCTTCCAAAGACAAACACAGCATACCTTATGTTATTCAGTCTTCCTTAGCTTCTCCCAACTTAGTGGCCCCCCTTTAGCCCTTTAATGAGGGACCACAGCTCTCACATCACTGTGCAAAACCATTTCACAAATTGCAAGTTCGGAGAACTTAACTTCTGAGCAGTGCCTGACCCGTGCGTATGGTTAGGAAGTCCTCTTCTTAGTGTCTGTCATGCAGACAGAACAGCCTTTCTAGAGGTTTGTTTCTTTAGGTGTTGGAGGCTTGATCCAGAATTCCAAAATCACTTAATTAAAATCAAATATTTTGTCCAGAGAATCAGAAGACCTGTCTTCTAGGGCTACCAAAATAAAGTTCCACAGACTGGGTGGCTTAAACAGCAGAAATTTATTTCCCACAGTTCTGGATA
>NW_007786158.1:0-296 GCF_000696425.1 Galeopterus variegatus
TCAGAGAACCTTAAGCACTCAAATATCAGAGTGATGGGTATTCCGGAAGGAGAGGAAAATGGAGATATCATTGAAAACATATTCAACAGAATAGTGGCAGAAAACTTCCCAGGCATAGGAAAAATCACAGATCTTCAGATCCAGGAAGCTCAACAATCTCCAAAGGTATTCAACCCAAAAAGGCCTTCTCCAAGACATGTTATAGTCAAATTGGCAAAACAGGGGAGACAAAGACAGAATCTTAAAAGCTGCAAGAGAGAAGCATCAAATCACCTATAAGGGAGCTCCAATCAGGC
>NW_007786158.1:558-1249 GCF_000696425.1 Galeopterus variegatus
ATTTTACCAAACATTCAAAGAGGAATTGACACCGATTCTATACAAACTATTCCAAAAGATTAAAATAGAAGTAAAGGCTCCCAAACTCATTCTATGAAGCAAACATCATCCTGATACCAAAACCAGGTTGGGCCGGCCTGGTGGCGCACTCAGTAGAGTGCAGCGCTTGGGAGCATGGCAGCGCTCCCACCGAGGGTTAGGATCCCATATAGAGACCGGTCCGCTCACTGGTTGAGCGCACTGTGGGCGTGACACCGAGTGTTGCTATCCCGTTGCCAGTCGCAGTACGGGTGAGACACCAAGGGTTGCGATCCCGTTACGGGTCATGAAAAAAAAAGGAAAAAAGAAAACCAGGTAAACATATAAACAAAAAAGAAAACTACAGACCGATATCCTTCATGAATATAGATGCAAAAATCCTCACTAAAATACTAGCAAACAGAATATAGCAACACATTCATAAAATTATCCACCACGATCAAGTGTGATTCATCCCAGGGATGCAAGGTTGGTTCAACCTATGCAAATCCATAAATGTGATACTCCATATTAATAAAATCAAACACAAGGACCATAGAATCATCTCTATAGATGCTGAAAAAGCATTTGATAAAATTCAGCACTCATTCATGACAAAGACCCTCTATAAGTTAGGTGTAGAGGGAAAGTATCTCAACATAATTAAAGCCAT
>NW_007786158.1:2217-2664 GCF_000696425.1 Galeopterus variegatus
CAAACCCACTGGCAATATCATCCTGAGTGAGGAAAAGCTGAAAGCTTTTCCTTTAAGAACAGGAACTAGACAAGGATGTCCACTCTCCCCACTCCTATTCAACACAGTGTTGGAAGTACTAGCCAGAACTATCAGAGAAGAGAAGGAAATAAAGGGCATCCAGATTGGAAAAGATGAAGTCGAACAATCCCTGTTTGCAGATGACATGATCCTATATATCGAACAGCCCAAAACTTCTCCAAAATACTCTTGGAATTGAAAAATAATTTCAGCACAGTAGCAGGGTACAAAATCAACACACAAAAATCAGTAGCATTTCTCTTGCAGTTGATAAGTGATTTCAGTGCAGTAGCTGGGTACAAAATAAACACATAAAAATCAGTAGTATTTCTTTTCTCCAATAGTGAACAGGCAGAATGAGAAATCAAGAAAGCCTGCACATTTACA
>NW_007786159.1:0-445 GCF_000696425.1 Galeopterus variegatus
TGGGGAATTCTGTACTATCTTTACAATTTTCCTTTATATTTAAAAGTATTCCAAATTAAAAAGATTATTTTAAAAAGTCAACTTTCAAAGTGTCATTTATTTTTTCTTTTCTATCGATCTACATAAAACACAACTATTGATACCTATTTATAAAAACTCACTTTACTTCTTTTTTTGTTTGCTGTAGTTGTCCGGTTAGCATTCCACGTTCCTTATTCTTGGCTTTATCTCTGTTTGCATTATAAAAAAGAGACTCTTTCGTGACACTCAAAACCCTATTAACATGCTCTAACGCAGATTTCGGAAAACAAATTTTCTTCTCATTGTGATATATTTGGAAAACCTGTAGTTGTATCTTGTTGACTTTCAATTCCTCAAGGAGACTCTGGTAACGTTCTGCCTACAAAACAGTACAATTCAACAGCAGTAAAAAGTGAGTATATTT
>NW_007786159.1:2401-2664 GCF_000696425.1 Galeopterus variegatus
GATAAACTGTCATAGCTGAGAGAATCCTAAGGAGACAGACAACCAAAGGTAATACAGTATTCTGGATCAGAAAAAGGATATTAGGCAAAAACTAAGAAAATATGAATAAAGTATGAATTAAGTTAAAAATATTGGGCCAATACTGGTTTATTAATTCTGACAAATATATCACACTAAGATGTTAATAACAGGAGAGACAGGGTGGGGAATTCTGTACTATCTTTACAATTTTCCTTTATATTTAAAAGTATTCCAAATTAAAA
>NW_007786160.1:0-2664 GCF_000696425.1 Galeopterus variegatus
AGAGATTGTATGTGGCGGGCTTAGTAAGGTTCCTGGTGCATGGGAAGCCATGGCACATGCAGTCCACTGCTGTTGCTAAAACCTAAAGTCAGCCTCAAACTGGTTAACAGACACAAAGAAGGATTACGTATTGTAATGACAAACAAGCTAACTATCCTGATCTGACCATCACATACTGTACACAACCACTGATCGTCAACTTTGTGCTCCACAAATATGTATAATCAATTATGCCTCAATAAAAAATAAATTAAAAATCAAAAAATAAAAATAAAGTCAGGCTTGATATATGGCAGTCCCTCTTTTCCTACCATAACCCCAAACCTTAAGGTTTCTGCCCAGCCACAATGCGCTTCTTTCGGTTCCTTAAATCCCCCACACTCTCCCATGTTAAGAGCTTCCCACGTTAAGCTCTTCTTTGCTCCCCAACCCTCACCGACTTCAACTGATTGTACATCACCTCCTCCAGGGAGGCCTCCCTGTCTTCACACTGGGTCATGTGCTCCTCCTATGGGCATCCTTTTCTTCCCCTATCATATCACTTTGAAGGTAAGCAAGTAATTTTTCTACATGTTTCAAAAATTGAAACAACACAAAATGGTAAACTGAAAATCTGGCTTCCAACCCTGTCCCCTGCAGCATGCCTCCCCACCCCAACAGGTAACCACTTTTATTAGTTTCTTGTGTATTCTTCTAGAGTCACTTCAGGCAAACAAAAATATGTATTTTCACTTTCCCCTTTTCTAACATAATAAGAGCATACTACATACTTACTTTTCTCCTTGCTCTGGTCACTTTATACTCTATCTTGGAGATCCTTCCACGTCACTATATAGAGAACTTCCTTATTCTTTCCCCATGGAATGAAAATGCAAAGTGTGTATCCGTTATAATGAAGATACATACAGGTATAGTACAGGTATGTCTATGGGATAAATTGGTAAATTCCCAGTAGTAATAAAAAGACAGTTATAATACAGAGTAATATCTTCCCCCATTCAAATGAAAGTCCCATGCAGCCTAGCACATCTTTCTTCACCTCTGTGCCCCCAGTGCCAAGCACAGAGCACAGGGCTCAGCACACAACCAGGGCTTTGCACTTGCCAGTCATATCACCCCACTTGAAAAGGGATATCAGCAACCAGTGCTCTCCTCTCTTTAACTCCTTTCCCCATAAGCTGTACTCAACCTCCTTACTGCATTCCCTAAAAACCAGCCAGCAATACCCAGAAGCACATCAAAACTCCAGGAAATTATTTATTTGAATGCTCAGGTCAGTTTGCCAAGTACTAACCTATCAAGATGCAAGAAATGGAATTTCCAACCAGCCAGTGAGGACATGCCTAGGGGAGATAAGCCAGAGAAATGGATGGGGCTCAGCTCCTCCGCAGGGCCCAGGCTCACTCAATAAACATTTGCAGAGTCAATTCCAGAAACATGTAATGAGCACCCAGTCTCTGCTAGGCTCCATGGCACTGGGGATATTGGGTTGCCTGAAATGAGCTCCCCAGCCTGAAGAGCTCACAGTCATGGCAGTTACAATACAGCATTACAAGGGAAGTGAGAATGTACAGACAGGGTGTGGAGGCAGCACAGACAAGGGAGCAATTAATTCTGTCTGGGGCCAGAGGCAGGAAAGGGACAGAGACATAACCACTCATTCATTTATTCATTCATTCAATGAATAGTTATTGAGAGCCTGCCGTGGGCCAGGCCATGCACTAGGAGATGTGGATACTGCAGACATGATGCCTGCCCTCACTGAGTTAACAGTCTAGAGAAAAAACAGACAATAAGACACACATTGGGACATATAACCCTGAGTTAGCCTCTGGAGGAGCTCATCATTTACCCCTTGATTTTCCAGCATTCTAGGCAGAGATGTTAAGTATCTTTTAGCTCCCCAAACATGCCCTGTCATGCAGTGTGGCTGGAATATAAGAATTGCTGCAGGAAGGGAAAGTGACAGTTTCTCAGGTTATACAATGGTCAGATGACAGGGGGCCTTAGAGGTTGCACTGTTTCTTCGCCATCTGCCCACCCTCTCCCAGATCCATTCTCAATGATTCCCTTCCCAGCTTGTGCTGCCGAGGTTGACCCTTGCACTGTGCAACTTAGAGGGGCCTGCAGCAAAGCATATGGCAGAAAAAAAAGAGGCCAGGGTATTCTTCTGGCTCCCTCCCTGCTTTGGCACACATTTCTGGCAAGGGCTGTGCCCCTCCCTGACTACAGCTCCTGGAAGTGGCCCTTCCCCAGGCTCTTAGTGGCCACCCAGAACACTATTCTTCTCCCTTACCATTCAGGCCTTGGGTAGTAATGGCTTCCCACTCTTGTTAGCCTCTGCATGCTGGATATCCCTGGCTCCCTCAACTCTACCCACACCTCCATGAGTAGTGTCTTCACTAAGCTCTCTCAGACCATCTGAGCTAGAATCTCTTTCCTCGCAGGATGCTGGCTGATGATGAGGTCTTCTTCTGGAGCCCTTACCTTATATTCTACAGAGAGGAAATCGAGGTTCAAAAAAGCAAAGAGACTTGAACATGGTCACAGAACTTATATGTGACAGAGTGAAGACAAAAACTTAGGTATAGGGACTCTCCGCCTAGGATTCTGCCTACTCCATCGCATACCTGCAAACAGCATGCTCATGCCTGAGCCCAGTAC
>NW_007786161.1:0-449 GCF_000696425.1 Galeopterus variegatus
GATGCTAAGGCAAATGAGGCCCAGATCCTGCCTTCAAATAGCTCCAGTTTAGTAGGAGTCATGAACATATGGCCACAGAGGAAGACAAGGCATGGAGAAAGGCTTTGAAGAGACTACCAGGGGACATGGAGGTGACCTTGTAGGAGGGAAGAAAAAGAGAGGATAATGCATTAGTGGGAAAAGAAATTTAATTGGGAAAAAAGAAGCAGCCAGAAGGTTGTTTTGAGAGAATCAGTCTTCCTGATGTATGGCTGAAGGCAGCCGGTGATGCTGGTATAGATGAGACACATGACATCCTTATTTGACACAAAAAGGAAGGAAGGAAGATATGGAAGGAGCGGGGGAGGAAATAAGGGAGAGAGGGAAGGAAGGAAGAGAGTCAGCTTGAATGCTGGAGAAAATTTCATCGGTGAATCCGTCTGCCTCGATTTCAGGAGCTGAGAGACTGG
>NW_007786161.1:2435-2664 GCF_000696425.1 Galeopterus variegatus
ACCATTATGCATGCAGAAGTAAGAAACAGAACAACGTAAGATGCTCTAGGTTTGGTGTTATGTTGTGATAGTACAGGGTAGAAAGAGGTGAAATTGAAGGAATGAGTAGGCTTGGAAATTTTCCAGGAGGAAGGGGCACTTGGACTGTCCTTGAAAAATGCATAGAAGAGTGGAATAGAACAAGAGGAGAAAAGGCAGAGATAAGAATCACACACAACTGGGGAGGTTA
>NW_007786162.1:0-821 GCF_000696425.1 Galeopterus variegatus
AAGCCTAAGATAATGTCGCCCAATGGCACGTTATCTGCCTTCCAGAAGGAGCCAATCCACTTTCAAGACGGTATCATATGTAGCCCCTACATGTTTATACCTGTAACAATTGACATGCACTCGAATATGAGAAATTCTGTGAAAAAAGAAAGAAAGACAAAATGACAGGAAACTAAGAGAGAAAATACACAACAAAAACAAACCCACAGGGTACCCCGCAGCTTGGGGAGTGGGGGGTGCAGCCAGGTATCCCCACCTGCTGCCGTGGCCTGCACGCACCTGGCACCTGCCCTCGCTGCCGCCAAGATGCCCGAGAGAAAGGTCAGCTGAGCTGAAGGCGCAGGGACGGAGGATCCAAGAGCAGACTGGCGACGTTGTCAACTAAACCTGCTCCTGTGAAAGTGTAAATGAAGCAAAAAAAAAAAAAAAAGAGCAGGACAGAAAAAACCCACAGACAAAAATGTGCAAGGAAAAGGAAGAACAGTACACGGGGAAAACAGACTGAAGTGGCTCATCAGGAGACTAAAGGTGAGTTACCCACAGAAAATGGAGACCAAAAACAAGAGGTTCCAGCCTCTGATGAAGCAGATGAGAAAGCAACCGAGTCTGACCGACGTCATATACCACGTGGTAATAGTGGGCCCCGTGTCCTCCCTTCTTGTATAATCCAGAGGAATATTTTTACTAACTATATTGTAAATGCAAGTTTTTTAGTAGCTCTAAAATATTTTTTAGTGAGAATCTCATCTCATCCTTTTTACTTTTTTTAGTGTAAATGGTTTTTTTAAGTGATAAACCCACATGCTGGTTATTTAACTTTG
>NW_007786162.1:1640-2664 GCF_000696425.1 Galeopterus variegatus
AAAAAAAAAAAAAAAAAAAAAAAAAAAAAAGGAGCAGGACAGAACAAACCCACAGACAAACATATGCAAGGAAAAGGAAGAGCAGAACACGGGGAAAACAGACTGAAGTGGCTCATCAGGAGACTAAAGGTGAGTCACCCACAGAAAATGGAGACCAAAAACAAGAGGTTCCAGCCTCTGATGAAGCAGATGAGAAAGCAACCGAGTCTGACCGACGTCATATACCACGTGGTAATAGTGGGCCCCGTGTCCTCCCTTCTTGTATAATCCAGAGGAATATTTTTACTAACTATATTATAAATGCACGTTTTTTAGTAGCTCTAAAATATTTTTTAGTGAGAATCCCATCTCATCCTTTTTACTTTTTTTAGTGTAAATGGTTTTTTAAGTGATAAAACCACATGCTGGTTATTTAACTTTGGGGTACACCCAGAAACAGTGGGCAACTGAACTAGAGAAGAATTGCAGTGTCTTGGGCTGCAGAGGAGGAGACTGAGAAATGGGGATTGGATCCAGGGCCACACTGCCAGCCAATGTCACATAGTTCTGTGGACAGAGTGATGACAGATTCTGAAAGAATGTTAAGAAAACGGGCTTTCCCTGGTAGGTGCCTAACCCCCGTCTTAACTCTGATAGAAGACACTGCATTTGAAATCAGGATCCTACCAGTGTGCACCACTCCACATGCCTCTAGGCTTTAAGTGCCCACATGACCTTTAGCTTCTCTCAGCCTCCTGTACAAGTAAGAAAGAGACAGCAGGAGCAGGGCCACCAAGAGAGCCCTTGTGTGGGCAGCTCCCTGTTCATCTGTGGGGTGACACTGCCATTCCTGTGGGTCCAGAATGCAGAGTAGAGAGCTAAAGAGGAAAATTATTCTACAGACTTAAGATCTCATAGGATTTCCTTCCTTGCTTTTGAACTTACTTGGGACCTGTCACCCCTTCTTTTTCTTCTATTCCTCCTTTTGGAACTGGAATGTCCACACTGTGCCTGTCCTACCATTGTATCCATTGTATTATGTAAG
>NW_007786163.1:0-295 GCF_000696425.1 Galeopterus variegatus
TTTCATACTGTGGCTGCTTTAAGGCTCGAGCTGATGAGCACATGGAGCAGCAGCCAGCAGAAGCCATAGCTGTGCCTTTCAGATGGAGTTAGTTGTAGAAAGCAGGGGAGAAGATGGTCTTGACAGCCCCCAGGACAGCAAGACCACTTATAGGGTTCCCGTGGACCCACCCAGGAGCAGGAAGCCAGAATAACTGAAAAAAAGGGAGCCATTCAGAGGCCAGTGAGTCATTGCAAAGAACCAGCACAGGACCACCCAATGGGAAGTGTTTGGAGCATGGGTGGTGGGGGAGATG
>NW_007786163.1:2439-2664 GCF_000696425.1 Galeopterus variegatus
TTGAAGAGGTGATTAGATTGTAGGACCATGCCATAGTGAATGGATTAAAAATGATGGTCAGAGGAGTGATTCTGAGGGCTTTAAAAGAAGAGCACGTGAGAGTCTCTCTATCTCTGCTCTCTCTGTTTCCACCATCTTGCAATGTGAGACCAGTGGGTCCCTGTTGCCACCACCAGATGGACTTTGTACTTCCTAGCCTCAGAAACTATAAGCAATAAATTTCAT
>NW_007786164.1:0-255 GCF_000696425.1 Galeopterus variegatus
AAAAAGAAAAAAAATACACAGAGAGAAGACTAGTGGTTACCAGAGGCAGGGAAAGGGAGGGCGGGATGAGAAAGGTTGATAGACTAGTACAGAGCTACAAAGTTGCAGTTCGATAATAAAAATAAATTCTGGTGCTCTGGGATGACAACTGCTAATAATACTCTACTGTATATTTGAAGATAACTATAAAACAAAATCTTAAATGTTGTAGCCACAAAGAAATAATAAATGTTTAGGTGATAGATATGCTAACTA
>NW_007786164.1:1232-2664 GCF_000696425.1 Galeopterus variegatus
CAACATCACTCTCTCCCACAAATCAACCAATTTACAACGACTAAGAAGCAATGACAGCCAAGCTGGAGCCACTAGAGCTCAGGGAAGAGGAGGAGAGACCTACAGAGCTCCTGAAGGCAGAAGAAGCCACGATGAGAGAAAAAATAGATTTTTCCACCTTTTTGAGCCCTGGCTGCTTCATGGCTGGAGCTGGTGAGTACACACAGCAAGAGCTGGCAAAAGCCAGAGCTGTGCCCTTCATATGAATTTGCTTGGAGGTGACAGGGAAGAAGAGGGCCTTGGTGGCCTCCAGGCCAGAAGAAAGCTCACAGGGTTCACGTGGACCCACACTGGAGCGAGAAGCCACAGACAACAGAAAAAAAGGAGCTATTCAGGGGCCGGTGAGTCATCACAAGAGATTGGTGCATGTTCCATCTGTTCTGACATGTATGGAGTGTGGGTGGTAGGGGAGATGGACCCACTAGGGGAACACTGTGACACAACACGGACAGCTGATCTGTCCTCCAATCAGCGCAGGATAACTCAGTGGAGACTGGTCAGGAATACAGAACTTCAGGGGGTGCAGTTTGTAGAAAAGACTCAGGCCCAGACCAGAGTTTCCTCACAGCCCAGGTGTACCAGACCTCACAAGACCCAGAATTACATATGAGGTCAACAATTAAAACCTGAGTTTCACAAAAAGCCTTCCCCAGAGAATCAGCAACAATGAAGCAATTTAGCTTATCTCAACTACAGGGCTCAAGTGCTGGTTCCCTCAGGAAATTCCTCCATTTTAGAAGTAAACAAAGGACAACAAATTAGTTTCAGTGCAAAGTTTAACTAGTGGGAACAGTGAATAATCCAACACAGAACTGAAAGAAAAAACAGAACACCCACAGATCAGAGACAAAGTTTAATATGAACACCTATAAAACCAAGAAGGACCAGAAGCCCCCTGGGCTCCCAAGTCACAGAGGAGGGAGAGACAAGGGCCACAGCCACACCCCCCAACATCTGCAACCAGCCCAGTGATGACCACCACGTCACTGCAGGGCTCACCCCAGGCAGGCAAGCTGGGGTGGTGGGGGCTGAGGGCCTCAGCCATGCACTCCTGACATCCACAACCTGCCTAGTGACAATCACTGAGTTGCCACAGAAAGCACACTGGGCTCCTGAGCTGTGGCTCCAACATCTGTAACCAGCCCAGTGACAAACACTGAGCCACTGCAGGAAGTACCCCAGGCTCCCAAGCTGGGGTGGTAGAGGGCAGAGGGCTTTAGCCACACCCTCCTGACATCTGCATCCAGCCCAGCAATGAACAAGCCACCGCTGGAAGCCCTTGGTCCATCCTGCTAAAATGAGGGAGGTGCCATGAGCTTCAATTATGCCCCCCCCACTTCCTCCTCTTCCCACCCTATTTCCCGTCCCCTTCTTTTCTCCTCCTTCTCCCCCC
>NW_007786165.1:0-1085 GCF_000696425.1 Galeopterus variegatus
ATTGCATTGAATTTGTATATCACTTTGGGTAGTATGGACATTCTCACAATGTTGATTCTTCAATCCAAGAGCATGGGATATCTTTCCTTATTCTTGTATTCTCTCTAATTTCTCTCAGGAGTGATTTGTAGTTCTCATTATAGAGATTTTTCACATCCTTGGTTAACTCAATTCCTAAGTATTTTATTTTTGGGTGACTATTGTAAACAGGCAAGCTTTCTTGATTTATCTTTCTGCATATTCACTATTGGAGATTAGAAATTGCTACTGATTTTTGTGTGTTGATTTTGTATCCTGCTACTTTGCTGAAATCATTTATCAACTCCAATAGCTTTTTGGAGAGGCTTTAGGCTGTTCAATATATAGGATCAGGTCATCTGCAAAGAGGGACAGTTTGACTTCATCTTTTCCAATCTGGATGACATTTATTACCTTCTCTTCTCTGAATGCTCTGGCTAGTACTTCAACACTATGTTGAATAGGAGTGGCGAGAGTGGGCATCCTTGTCTAGTTCCTGTTCTTAAAGGAAAATCTTTCAGCTTTTCCCCATTCAAGGTGATATTGGCCGTGGGTTTATCATATATGGTTTAATTATGTTGAGATACTTTCCTTCTATACCTAACTTATAGAGAGTCTTTATCACGTGGGCTTATCATATATGGTTTAATTATGTTGAGATACTTTCCTTCTATACCTAACTTATAGAGAGTCTTTATCATGAATGAGTGTTGAATTTTACCAAATGCTTTTTCAGCATCTGTAGAGATGATCATATGGTCCTTGTATTTGATGGGGGATTTTATTGATATGGTGTATCACATTTATAGATTTCTGTATGTTGAACCAACCTTGCATTCCTGGGATGAATCCCACTTGATCATGGTGTATAATTTTGTGTATGTGTTCCTGTATTCTGTTAGCTAGTATTTTATTGAGAATTTCTGCAACTATATTCATCAAGGATATTGGCCTGTCGTTTTCTTTTTAGTTGTATCTTTACCTCGTTTCGGTATCAGGGTGATGTTTGCTTCATAGAATGAGTTTGGGAGAATTGCCTCTGTTTCAATCTTTTGGAATATTTTGTA
>NW_007786165.1:2085-2664 GCF_000696425.1 Galeopterus variegatus
TTTTCTGTATTTGTTGGTTCCTTGGGTTGTAGATAAACTTTTTATTTTCTGTTCATTGTTGCCATTTTTATTTTACTAGTGGGTTTTGATTTTTCTTGAGTTTTTATGGCAGTGGTAGTGATTTTTCAGGTGCCAAACCCAGTACTCCCTTGAGAATGTCTTGTAAGGGTGGTCATGTGGTAGTGAACTCCCACAGTTTTTCTTTGTCTGAGAAATATACTATTTGTCCTTCATTTCAGAAGGACAGCCTTGTGGGATAGAGTATTCTTGGCTGGCAATCTCTATCTTTTAGAATTTTGAATATATCATCCCATTCCTTTCTGGATTTTAGGGTTTGTGATGAAAAGTCTGATGTTAGTCTGATTGGGGCTCCCTTATAGGTGATTTGACACTTCTCTCTTGCAGCTTTTAATATTCTCTTTGTCTTTGAGTTTTGCCAATTTGACTATAACATGTCTTGGGGAAGACCTTTTTGGGTTGAATATGTTTGGGGATCTTTGAGCTTCTTGAATCTGAAGATATGTGTCTTTTCCTATACCTGAGAAGTTTTCTGCCACTATTTTGTTGAATATGTTTTCA
>NW_007786166.1:0-1191 GCF_000696425.1 Galeopterus variegatus
ATAAAAATACAATTGATTTTTGTGTACTGATGTCATATTTTGCAACCTGGCTAAACTCACTTAGTTCTAGTGCATTTTTGTTGATTCCTTAGGATTTTCTACATGGATGAGTACATCTACAAATACAGTTTTACTTTTCACTTTTCAGTCTGTGCGTCTTTTTACTTCCCTTTCTTTTTTTTTTTTTCCTTTTTGTCTTTTTTCGTGACCGGCAACGGATCGCAACCCACATAAAAATACAATTGATTTTTGTGTACTGATGTCATATTTTGCAACCTGGCTAAACTCACTTAGTTCTAGTGCATTTTTGTTGATTCCTTAGGATTTTCTACATGGATGAGTACATCTACAAATACAGTTTTACTTTTCACTTTTCAGTCTGTGTCGGCTCTTACTTTCCTTTCTTGCCTTCTTGCACCAGCAACTTCAGTACAAGGTTGAATAGAAATGGTGAGAGCAAACATCCTTGTCTTGTTTCTGATCTTAGGGAGAAAGCATTCAATTTTCACCATTAAACATGATGTTAGCTGTAGCCTTATTTGTTAAACAAAGGTAATTATCCACAACATTATTGGGGCCATGACACCACTTTTGGTTGTTAAGACCTTTCAGAATCTTTTCTTTTTGGTGGCTGGCTGGTATGGGAATCTGAATTCTTGACCTCGGTGCTTGGTGCTATCAGCACTGCACTCTAACCAAGTGAGCTAACTGGCCAGTCCACCTTTTAGAACCTTGAGAGAAACTAGAAGACAGGGGATACTCTACCCTATCTATCTCAGGTCAGTATCTCAAGTCAGTTCCCCTGGGCAGCAGACTCTGAGACAGAGATTTGCATGCAGAAGTTTTATTGGGGTGTGCTCTTGGAATTAACACCTGTGGGGCTGGGCAGAGGGAGAATTTGAATTGCAACACAGTCTCAATGAAGACCTTAGCTGATTCCATAGGGGAGATCTGGAGCTGGGATGTTCCTGCATGATTGTCCCAAATTAAGGCTGAAGACAGCTGCCTCACCCAGTGTATTAGTTTCTGTTGCTTGTAAGAAAATACCTGGAACTGGGTAATTTAGAAAGAAAACAGAATTCATTGCTTAAAGTTTCTTTCTTTTTTTTTTTTTAATAGATGACCGGTAAGGGGATCTCAACCCTTGGCTTGGTGTTGTCAGCACCACGCTCAGCCAGTGAACTAACCGGG
>NW_007786166.1:2191-2663 GCF_000696425.1 Galeopterus variegatus
CAGACCCACAGGACTAAGTTGGGTGGCTCAAAATTTCCACCAAATTCCCATTGACAGTATCCTAACATCTGCCTCACAGGGCTATTATGAAAATTAAATGAGCTAATTCTTAGAAAATGCTTGCATACTGCCTGGCATATAAGTACACAATAAATGTTAACTATTATTATTAATATTATTATCAATATCCTTAGGGTCTTTTTCCTTTGCAATTTGTACATAATGAAAATGTATTGCATGTAGTTATTTTTAAGTAAAGTGAATATAGGGGCAGTAAAGTTCTTAGATAAACAACAATGTAAATGAAGCTCGATGACAGATCACCTCTGCTACTGGTGCTTAATGTCTCTTTAACAATTATAAAGTACGAGCAATTCAGTCCTTATAAATAATGTTTTAAAAAATTCCATTAAAAATTTTTTTTTTTTTTTTTTTTTTTTTTTTTTTTTTTTTTTTTTTTTTTTTTTTTTTT
>NW_007786167.1:0-348 GCF_000696425.1 Galeopterus variegatus
ATCAGACCAAGCACATTGATCTAAGTAAACTCATCATACCAAGCTAATCAATCTAAGTAAAGTCATAGGACAGAGCTATTCGATCTAACTAAACTCATAAGACCAATCTGATCGATCTAAGTAAACTCGTCAGACTAAGCTCATTGATATAAGTAAACTCATCAGACCAAGCTCATAGGTCTAAGTAAACTCATCAGAGCATCCTAATCAATCTAATAAACTCATCAGACCAAGCACATCGATATAAGTAAAGTCATCACACCAAACACATCGATCTAAGTAAACTGATCAGACCAAGCTCATTGATCAAGGTAAACTCATCAGAGAAAGCTAATCGATCTAAGTAAA
>NW_007786167.1:2351-2663 GCF_000696425.1 Galeopterus variegatus
AAGTACAATCAGACCAAGCTAATTGATCTAGGAAAACTAATCAGACCAAGCTTATCATCTATGAAAAATAATCAGACCAAGCTTATCATTCTAAGTATACTCATGAGACAGAGCTAATTGATCTAAGTAAACTCAAGAGACCAAGCTCATCAATCTAAGTAAACTCATCAGACCAAGAACATCGATTTAAGTTAACTCATCAGACCAAGCCCATGGATCAAAGTAAACTCATCAGACAATCACATCTGTCTAAGTAAACTATACTGACCGAACTCATCGATCTAAGTAAACTCATCTGACCAAGCATATCGA
>NW_007786168.1:0-379 GCF_000696425.1 Galeopterus variegatus
CACTCTCAGAGCTGCTGCCAGGAGGGTAATTTGGCAACACCTATCAAAAGCTCTAAAAAAAAGTATGTGCCCTTTGACCCCATAATTCCATGCCTAGAAACGTATACTACACAAATAGCAGCAGCAGTGCAAAAAAACACAGAGGAACAATGAAGTTCACCCCAGCGTTTGTTTAAGATAGTAAATGCTGCAATCTACATGTCGATCAACAGAGCATCAGTAAATAAATTACAGTACATTTATACTATGAGATTCTAAGAGCTTCCCAAAATGATGTTGTAGCTGTAACATGACATGGAAAGATGTCCACAAAATATTGTCAAAAATCCTCATGTATTTTTAGTAGGAGTCCATTTTTTCTTTAAAAAAATCGATATGT
>NW_007786168.1:2240-2663 GCF_000696425.1 Galeopterus variegatus
TCCCCAGCTGGCAGCTGTACGGTCAGTGCAGGCCCAGATTAGGCCCTCAACAACTAGTGAATAGCTGAACAGGGGAAAGTCATGTTATGTCCCAGCCCCTAACCCAGCGGAACACTCGTCACCCATCTAACATTTCCTGTACTGTCACCAAACCTCAGGCCTTTATTCAAGCAGTTCCCTTGACCTACAAGTCCCTCTCTCCCTCCCCTCATCCATCCAAATCCTACTCACTCTTCAAGGCCTAATCCAAATGCCACCTCCTCCTTGAAGCCTTCCAAAGACCCCAGTCAAAAAAGATGCCTTCTTTCTCAAGTTCACAAAGTGCTTTCCCTGGATGGACCTCATTTCTGGAAGGACCACATTCTGCCTTATCCCCTGTGTGTCTGAGTTCTGTGCTCATCCAGGAGCCACTTGAGGCCAAAC
>NW_007786169.1:0-2663 GCF_000696425.1 Galeopterus variegatus
ACAACCTCAGAATATTCATTCTTCTCATCAGCACATGGATCATTCTCCAGGATAGACCAGACATTATTTCACAAAGCAAGTCTCAACAAATTCAAAGAAATTGGAATTGTTCCATGTATTTTTTCTGATCACAATGGATTAAAATTAGAAATCAATAATAAATGAAACTCTGGAAATTAAACAACCTTCTGCTTAATGACATATGGGTCCAAGAAGAATTGAAACAGGAAATCAAAAAATTTCTTGTAACTAATGAAAATAATGACACATCATACCAAAACCTGTGGGATACTGCAAACGTAGTACTAAGGGGGAAATTAATCACGTTAAATGCTTACTTCAGAAGAATGGAGAGATGGCAAATAAACAACCTAACACTTCACTTTATAAATCTAGAAAAACAAGAACAATCCAAATCTAAAGTTAGTAGACAGAAAGAAATAATTAAGATCAGAGCAGAATTAAATGAGATAGAAACCCAAAAAACAATACAAAAGATCAATGAAACAAAAAGCTGGTTTTTTGAAAAGAGAAATAAAATCGACAAATCTTTAGCAAGATTAACTAAGAAAAGAAGAGAGAAGACCCAAATAACAAAAATTAGAAATGAAAAAGGTGATATTACAACTGACACCTCAGAAATACAAGGAATCATTAGAGACTATTATAAACAACTATATGCCAACAAATTTGAAAATCTGGAGGAAATGGATAAATTTCTGGATGCATACAAACTACCAAAACTGAGCCAAGAAGATACAGAAAATCTGAATAGGACAATAACAGTAAAAGAGATTGAAGCTGTTATCAGAAGGCTTCCAACAAAGAAAAGCCAGGAATGGATGGATTCACTGCAGAGTTCTACCAAACCTTCAAAGAGGAACTGATACCAATTCTCTACAAACTGTTCCAAAAGATTGAAACAGAGGCCATTCTCCAAAACTCATTCTATACAAACAAACATCACCCTGATACGAAAATCAGACAAAGATGCATCAAAAATAGAAAACTACAGGCCAATATGCTTGATGAATAGATGCAAAAATCCTCAGTAAAATACTAGCTAACAGAATACAGCAATGCATACACAAAATTATACACCATGATCAAGTGGGATTCATCCCAGGGATGCAAGGTTGTTTCAACATATGCAAATCAATAAATGTGATACAACACATCAATAAAAGCAAGAACAAAAACCATATGATCATCTCTATAGATGCTGAAAAAGCATTCGACAAAGTTTACATTCTTTCATGATAAAGACTTTCTACAAGTTAGGCATAGATGGAAAGTATCTCAACATAATTAAAGCCATATATGATAGGCCCACTGCCAATATAATCTTGAACAGGAACTACACAAGGATGCCCAGTCTCACCACTCCTATTCAACACAATGTTGGAAGTACTAGCCAGAGCAATCAGAGAAGAGAAGGAAATAAAGGGCATCCAGATTGGAAAGGGTGAAGTCAAGCTGTTCCTGTTTGTGGGTGATATGATCCTATATATTGAACAGCCTAAAGCCTCTATAAAAAAAAAAAAAAAAACTCCTAGAGTTGATAAATGATTTCAGCAAAGTTGCAGGATACAAAATCAATACACAAAAAATCAGTAGCATTTCTATACTCCAACAGTGAACATGCAGAAAAAGAAATCAAGAAAGCTACCCATTTACAATAGCGACCAAAAAATAAAATACTTAGGAAAAAGCCGACTAAGGATGAGAAAAATCTCTACAAAGAGAACTACAAACCACTGTCAAGAGAAATAAAAGAGGACACAAGAGGATAGAAATATATCCCATGATCTTGGATTGGAAGAATTAACATTGTGAAAATGTCCATATTACCTAAAGTGATCTACAGATTCAATGCAATCCCCATCAAAACTCCAATGACATTTTTCTCTGAGATGGAAAAAGCTATCCAGACAGTTATATGGAACAACAAAAGACCACGCATAGCCAAAGCAATCCTGAGGCATAAAATAAAACTGGAGGCATAACACTACCTGACTTTAAACTATATTACAAAGCTATAATAACCAAAACAACATGGTACTGGCATAAAAATCGACACATTGATCGATGGAATAGAGAACCCAGAAATCAATCCATACACCTACAGCCATCTGATCTTTGACAAAGGCAGCAAATCTACATACTGGGGGAGACTGCCTTTTCAACAAGTGGTGCTGGGAAAATTGGATACTCATATGTAGGAGAATGAAACTGGACCCATACCTTTCACCATATACCAAAATCAACTCAAAATGGATTAAAGAATTAAATATACATTCTGAAACAATAAAACTCTTTAAAGAAAACGTAGGGGAAACACTCCAGGAGGTAAGAGTGGGTACAGACTTCATGAATAGGACCAAAAAGCACAGGCAACTATAGGAAAAATAAACAAATGGGATTATATCAAACTAAAAAGCTGCTGCACAGCAAAAGAAACAATTAACAGAGTAAAAAGACAACAATAGAGTGGGAGAAAATATTTGCAAAATATACATCTGACAAAGGATATATAAGGAACTCAAACAACTTTACAGCAAAAAAACAAATAACCTGATTTAAAAAATGGGCAAAGGAACTAAATAGGCATTTCTCAAAGGAAGATATATGAATGGCCGACAGACACATGAAAAAATGCTCAA
>NW_007786170.1:0-454 GCF_000696425.1 Galeopterus variegatus
CAGTAGAGGCACATACCCTCTCCCTGGGCATTCTCAGATCTCGTCTCTTAAAGCTCTCCCCATCACACACTTTACCCCAGCATGCGGGGCTTGCCATCTCTCCAATGTGCAGTCGTACCTTTGCAAAAGCTATTCCTTCTTGCAGGAGTGCTTGACCACTAAACTCACTATTTAAATCTGCAACCCATACACTCTTCCATTTCACAATTCTTATCTAATTCACTATTTTAAAAAAATTCCATAACATTTAACATCATCTAACATACTATATACTATATAGTTGTGATTACTGTTTAATTTCTGTCTCACCTTGGCTAAAATATAAGCTCTATGAGGGAGGGCTTCTCTCTTGTCTTGCTCTTGAATGTATCACAGAAGTGCCGGGAACAGTGGCTGGCTCATAGTGGGTACTCAATAAAATTTTGTGAGTGAATTAATAAAAAAATGGATAATA
>NW_007786170.1:2356-2663 GCF_000696425.1 Galeopterus variegatus
AGTGTAAAAATAGATACATACAATGTCCATATAGCAGGAAAATAATTACTTCAAAACCATAGGCTCAAAAAATGATATATGGGAGTTGACATTTGAGTTAAAACTTGGAAGAGAAGAGAAATTTTGGTACATGCGGAAGGGTATGTAGGTAATTCTAGTACTTCTAGGATGAGGGTAATTCTAGAATTTATACAAAGTTAGAAAGGTCTGAAAGAGCCTACCCAGTCCAGGAATGTTAGTGATCAACTGTGAATAGAGCAAAAGTACAGAAGAAGATTCTGGGGACAATGAAGTTAGAAGGATTGGT
>NW_007786171.1:0-245 GCF_000696425.1 Galeopterus variegatus
ATCGACAGGTCAAAGGCAGCAAAAGTGATCACTTCATAATTCAAATATAATTAAGTAACGCCCATGCTTAAAGCACAACCATGACTTCCTGTTGCTTGTAATATAAAGACAAAACTCCTTAGCACAAGACAAAACTCCTAAGGCCATGTATGTTGGGTCCCTCCCCTCTCTGCAGGCTCATCTCCCCTGGTGCTCTGCCTGGAACTCTGAGTTCCAGTTCCACTGGCTTTCATAGTTCATCATAT
>NW_007786171.1:2229-2663 GCF_000696425.1 Galeopterus variegatus
GCTGATGAAGTTGAGCTCATAGAAGTAGAGAGAATTGTGGGTACTAGAGGCTGGGAAGGGGGGGTGGGGAGAAATGGGGAGAGGTTGGTCCAGGGATACAAACTTACAGTCAGAGAGGAAGAGTAAGTTCCAGTGTTCTATAGCAGTGCTAGGTGTCTATCACTAGCAATAATTTGTTGTGTATTTTCAAATGGCAAGAAGAGAGGAGTTCTAATGTTCTCAACACAAAGAAATAATAACTGTTTGTGAGGATGGATATGCTAACTACTCCGATTTGAACATCACATATCGTATACATGTATCAAAATATCACTCTGTACCCCATTAATATGTAAAACAAAAGAATCAAAGTTCAATAATTTCCCTATACCAGATAATTTAATATTAATTAAAAAGTTGACAGAACAATAATAGCATAAAAACCACATCTATTT
>NW_007786172.1:0-248 GCF_000696425.1 Galeopterus variegatus
TTCCAACACTATCTACCTGAAGACAACAGCAGATCCCACCATCCCACAATGGGGCTCAGTCCCCACGACCACCCCCACTTCAGATGCCAGTCGAGAGTCCAGGCCTCTGGAACTTCTGACCAACCAGCTATAACTTGGGGTTCCCACAAACCACTTTTTGGGTTTGATTAGTTTGCTTGAGCAGCTCACAGAACTCAGGGAAACATGTACTTATGTTTACCGGTTTATGACAAAGAATATTACAAATG
>NW_007786172.1:2031-2663 GCF_000696425.1 Galeopterus variegatus
TCTTCTTCCCGGTTGCATTATGGCTGCATGCTCAGTTAAGGCTTTGGTCCTTGCACCTGTTCAGTAGGTCCAAGAAGATGGTGGTGTTCATCATTGTCACTCCAGGAGGGTCATTGTAGCGGTCACCTTGAAGCTTTGTGTGCATGGGGGAATTCCTAAAGGGGTCTTAAAGTTAATCTGTAACTTAATTTTTACAATTACAGTAAACAAGCTTTGGGGAGGGGTTTTGCAACTCAGTGAATATCTGTTCCCCTCTTATCTCAGTTTATTTTATCAGTGCCATGGGGTAATCATTTGCCCTGGGGGATCTCATGACTGAGAAGTAGAAAAGTAACAAAGTGTCCTCTGCAGGGAAAATGGAGTCAGTTTGGTTCGCAGGCCTAGCCCTGATCTGTCTCACTTGTTTATAAATAAGTGGGTAACAGGACACACACTCAATTTTCTAGACTCAATAGGACTCAAAAGACAGGAAGTTGGCCCAGGGCAAGGGATGTTTAATTTGTTCCTTGAGTGACTATAATAGCCTTGTGTAGGTCCTGCTGGGAATTGCAGGTGGCAAATAACTCCCTAGAATATTCCTTCCTTCCTTCCTTCCTTCCTTCCTTCCTTCCTTCCTTCCTTCCTTCCTTCCT
>NW_007786173.1:0-538 GCF_000696425.1 Galeopterus variegatus
GAGAGGTATGATGACGGGCTGTTGTTTACCATCAAGCTCAAAGTAGAAACCCAGTATACTGGTGTAGGCCCAAATATTTAGCCCCAGTGGGACCTACAATGGTCAGACTACAAACCACCCCAACAACCCCGGGTACCCAACAAGAGTCCTCAGCCCCTGCTAAAAGGTCAAAAACCAGGGCACTGAAGAAAATGCCTGAACCCACTAAACCTGAGCTTCAAAAACAATCTGGGTTATTTCGCATAATCTCTGAAGCTTTCAAGATCTTAAATAGTACCAGCCCCAATGCTACCCGCTCCTGCTGGCTTTGTTATGACGTTGCTCCCCCATATTATGAAGGAATAGCCTTCAGAAATAGAATTAAAACAACTGATGTCTCCAACGGTCATTGGCAGCAATGACAAGTCAAGCTTACTCTGTCAGCTGTTATGGGGCAAGGAACATGTGTAGGAAAAATCCCTTTCCTCACACAGCCAGTTGTGCAATCAAACACTTAACTTGGCTAAGTGTTCGGGTGACACATATCTGCTGCCCCCTC
>NW_007786173.1:2407-2663 GCF_000696425.1 Galeopterus variegatus
AAAGTCTGCCCATAAATCCAAGGGCGCCACAGATAACCAACAATTCATCCTGTCATAAAGATTTGTTCAGGAAAATCTGTATAAAAGGTGCTTGTATTGTAAGCTCATTGCCACTTTTGTCCTGAAGACAAAGTGACCCCAGCATGTTGGAATTATTAAACCTCATGTTTATTGCAACGGTCTCTATCTCGTGGTCTTTGTAAGGTGAGCCATCCTGACGTGTGGGATTTGTGCATGGTGCACGGGTCTTACAGGA
>NW_007786174.1:0-414 GCF_000696425.1 Galeopterus variegatus
GCAGGCAACACAGATGACCAACTCTTGATGGGATAAGAGGCAAGTTCACATGGTAAGTAGGATGGGAAATAGAAATAGGCCAGTTCTGTCTTTGAGATCATCCTTCAGGGACAAGTTACGTATTCAGTTCTGTTCTATGACTTACTTATGGAAGGCAGGGATTTCCTGATAATTCGGGCCTGTGTTGATTTGGTCACATGTACCTGTGTTCCAATGAGTAACTACATATATTTGAGGAGTAAAGTGACTTTATAGGAACACAGATGCTATAGAAGAGCAGATATAGAACATTTTCCAAATAGTTTTATCAATAATATTATATTTAAAATGAAGAAAATATAAGCATAATATTACTGATGAAAATGTATCTTAGGAATCATTCAATTCTCCAAAAGAAGTAACAAAATCAATAAA
>NW_007786174.1:2432-2663 GCF_000696425.1 Galeopterus variegatus
TGTGATAAAAAATGAGCTATTAATCAACAACAAAAAAACAGATGAACCTCAAATGTATATTTGAGAAGTAAAAGAAGTCAGTCTGAAAAGGCTACTTACTGTATGATTCCAATCAGAGGATATTTTGTAAAAGGCAAAATTATAACTATAGTTAAAAAGATGGTAATGGCCAGGGTTCAGGATGAAGGAACTGAATATGTTAAGCACAAGAGATTTTTTAGGGTGATGAAG
>NW_007786175.1:0-2663 GCF_000696425.1 Galeopterus variegatus
AATTCTGCATATTCAGTTCTTCACATACATTTACAGCATTTTCTGTGAACTAGAAACTGAGCATGCGGTGGGTAATCAGGCAGGGTCCCTGCCCTTAAGGGGCTCTCATCTTATGAATGTACTTTTGTTGTTGTAGTAAACTTAATTTGTAAAGAAAAAAAATGTATAGGGATTTCAAATTTGTGTTCAAAACTTCAAATATTACATCTCTCCCACAGATGGCTTCTCTTTTTCTCAACTACCCTGGTTGCAATAATCTCACCCCACTAATAAAGGCGAATTCCTTCAGGATCCTGTTAATGACAACCTTTTTTTAAAAAAAAAATATTTTTTGTTGTACTACTGATTTAGTGAATTCATATATATACAAGGACACTTCAAAAAGTTCATGGAAAGATTTTTTATTATCTTTCTATTCTATTTTTTTCTTGAACTTTTTGAACTATCTTCATATATATACACATACATATTTATATGCTCATGTTTAAGTAATAATATATAATTGTATATAATTCAGTGATGATATATGTATATAACATTAAACATCCAGTTTGTACTCTCAAAGTAACCACAAACTCTGTTAAAGTCCAGTGCCTGTCTTGAAAGTCAGCTGTCAAGCAGTTTTTAACAGTTACTGCAGTTTCTCAAGAGTCACACAACCCATGCTCGGTCATTCAGCGTGTAATTACTTCTTACACTGAATCAATTGAGAAAACAGCAAGAGCAGGAGGCACACTGGAATGCTCAGCCATCAGGCCCTTAATTCCCTTCTGCAAGTGCAGGCTCTTTCTGGGAGCCTGGGGCAGTTCAGAAGGAGATGGAGCTGTCTGGACCCTGAGGAGCCATTTGGAGCAAGGCTTCTCGATGGTTCTGTGAGATGCAATAGGTAGCAGCTAACTGCCTAGGGAGTGGAGGAGGCTTTCTCATTGAACTTGGTCTGACGAAAGAGGAGTGCTTGCTTTGTGGACATTTTGCAAAATGGGAGTCAGCTGAGAGATATCTGGAAGAGTCCTTGAGATCTGGAGAGAAAGAGGAAGTTGCTTCTTATTCTGCACGCATGCGCTGGCATGGGGCTCCACACACAGTGAGTCTGCCTTACTACTGGCTACGTGAATGAATGAAAGCAAGCCTGAATGAAAGAGAAACCTAATTTTCCAAGAGGAAATCATCTTTGCATTTGCCTCAGCTTGGGGCTGGTCAGTCTTTCCATACTGCTGTTGGTACTGAGGAAGAAGAGGAAAGAATTAGTAATTGTAATCAATAGCAAAGAGTGCCTAACTATGATGAATCCATCTGCGAATGCATGCATGCATTCTTGCATTTGTCTCAGCCAAGATGGACTTGAGTGACCCCAGGAGACTCATTCCCAGGAACCCATATCTTCAGCACATCAGGACCTATTCCCACTGGGCCATGTCAGGTGTGGGTTTGTCACAGGCTCATATTCTCTACCCAGCATTTTTCAGGGTAGTCTGCTCTACTCACTGAATTAATTCATTCATTCATCATACGTATATTTTTTGAGCAACCTGTTTATATCAAGAACTATGCAATGGATGGAGATAGAAAACATAAGCGAGGGTTATAAGAACTCACCATCTAGTGGGAGAGAGACAGGGTAGCATTATACAGGCAGACTCTTAACAGTTAGAGAGGAACTGAGTTTCTGACGTCCACGAGAGGGCAGTAATGATGAGTTTGAAAAACTATGAAAGTGGATTCTGTGGGGATTTTTTTTAACAGCAACAGCTCTGCAAAAGGATGCACACGCAAAAAAGCGTGATCTGTAGGAAAATAACTTTGAGAAATACTGAATATTATATCCTTCTCTAGTAAATTAAAAAAATGTGTCAGCACACTGCAAGTTCTCAGAGATCTTGCAGTAAATAAACCTAGTTGTTTTGTTTAAGTTAGGACTTAATTACTCCCATGGGCCTCTCTTTGGAGAATGCTGGTCTGTGTCTTCCAGAGGGCCTTCCTGAGTTGTTGTGGGTACCTACAGGCATAGTGAGGACAGAAGAGACTTTCAATAGAGCCCATAAAACCAGAGTTTTTCCAAGAAGGAACAAACCTTAGATGTCATTTTAGCTAAGCTTCTAGCCAGCTAAAATGAAAGACTCTATAGACCGGCCTTGGCAGCTGGTTACCCAGCTTCTCTTTGATGGAAACCTCAGTACATTATATATTAAACTAAAATATACAACCTCTGACTTCTGTCCTGGATGTTGCCTTCTGAAGAAATCTGCCCATACCATCTTCTGGAGGAGATTTGAGAACATCCATCAAATCTCTTGTTGCCAAGGTTTCTCAGAACCTTGGCTCATCAGGCTCAGTGCAGCTAGCAGTCTAATTTTTCTCATTCTCTGCTTAGGTAGATTAAAAAAAAAAAAAAAGAAAAAAACCCACATGCACTTTAAATGCATTTATTGATCGCATAATTAGTGTGGATTTAATATGGTCAACACAAAATCATTTATCAAGTTCTACATTGATATTTTTCTTTTGGTAAATCTAATTGGATCCAACAGAAATCATGATGTAATGACAGCCTAATGAAAAGTATTCACCAGGACCCCTGCACAGCTGAGGGCTTTGCTTTCCATAGACACTCCCTCTTAGTGAGTGTACCTCTCTGGGTGTTTTTCCTGGTGTTTAACTCTACA
>NW_007786176.1:0-2663 GCF_000696425.1 Galeopterus variegatus
CCAACTTAAATGGTGGGTGTGTTTATAGGTGGCAAAATCACCAGACCGTGGCTTGGGACATCTCAGACACCTCAAACATCCTAATGAAGCACCATGATTGATTCAGCTGCAGACCATCTGTCAAACGCATAACTCTCACGGCCCATTTGTTTCTTCCGTATTGACACGGCCTAAGCTTCTTGTCTTTCCTGCAGAAACTGGCATCTCTTTGCAAATTTCTCCATTGTTGTCAACAGTGCCATCATCTTCCCAATCCCTCAAGATTATAAGCTTAGAAAAGTTTATTTCCAACTTCATCCCCCAAAACCAATCTATCACCATGTTTCACCTATTGTTTTTTCAGGAGGCCCAGCAGATCTTTTCTTCTCTGAAGCTGCCACTGTCATATAAGCCCTAAAACTTCATGTTGACTTGTTCTCATACCTTCTTGTCTCTTCTGTCTTCAGTTCACTGTTGCTATAGCTGGTAGAATATTCTTTAACACTTTTCAATACTTTTCATTTTTCTCTAGCCAAAAGAGTGTGTGTGACCTACCCAAATTATTTAACAAGCTAGCCTATAGTGCTATGTGCGCGCTACTGTCCTAAGTCCTTAACAAACATTAAAACCCTCTGAGGTATGCACTATTATTAGCCCAGTTTTACAGATGAGGAAACTGAGCAATAAATAACTTGCCCAAGGTTATACAGCTAGTAAGTGTCAGGGCTGGGACTCAAAGCCACAGCAGTCTGGTTCCAGGGTCTGTGCACTTACCAGCAACAAAACAACACTAACACTGCCTCTCAATCAACATCAGTGGTCACCGTCATCAGCCCTTACCACTACTCTCCTCCCAAACCTTCAACTCCAAGTTTTTCCCATTTGCGAGTTTCCATGTATAATTCTGTAGGCAGAATAGGGCAAGAAACATCCTGTGAACAGTAAACAGATGGTTTGCTTGAGAGAGCTAAATAGGAAAATCATGGACAATAACACCAGGATGGAGACAAGTGATCTCTTTGAGAAGGATCAGGTTACAATTATAGGCTGATCTGCTCATGATGACAAAACCAGTAACATATCAATAACTGGCTCTCGAAACATTAGTAATCTCACTTTTTACAGCCTTCCACTTGAGAATGTTCTACAGAGTGTATTTCATGATCCCACCAAGTCCTTTCCCCGTGGACAGGGAACCAACCTCAGAAAGGAGTCATGTGTAACTTTCTTATACTCATGAGTTCCTTAAACCTCCAAGACCCTTCCTCATTGGTTGGGGCAGGCATTATCACTTTGTTTGAAAATACTAATTTCAAATTTCCAGTGCCATCTCTTCAATATTTTCCCAGGATGCCTATGGGGACCTCATGAAAACAGGACCCTGATGGCCTGCCTAATGCTCCAAAGACCCCAAGGCTGATATGTATGTTAGGATGCAGTTATGTCCCCACTGCACTTGAATGTGTATTCATTAAATTTTGAAGACTTTGAGAATTAGAAGTAACTTCCATTATCACCATTTTGATGTGTACTTCATATTCAGAAGGTCTGTCCAAATTCTTATTGACCCTCAAACAAACTGTAAATTTGGCTATTGTCATGGGTTTTAGTAACTTGCCAATCCTTGATATAATTCTCCTCCAGTTAATTTTCAAAGTAATAGCTTAACTGAGCATTAACATGTTCCTTAGGAGCACGTTAATATTTGCTGAATCTTTTAACCAAAACAGAATTACCAGGAGCCGTTTCAGTAAACAATTACTGGGTGAAGTGCCAAAAGAAGACAACAGTATAAGATGTTCCAAATGCTTCACAATGTAATTATTAAACCGGAGAAAATTTTAAAAAGGCTCTTCAAAAATATGTTGTTCAGTCACCATCTGGATTGACTTAATATAGTGAAACGCAAAAAAATGTTCCAAATGCTTCACAATGTAATTATTAAACCGGAGAAAATTTTAAAAAGACTCTTCAAAAATATGTTGTTCAGTCACCATCTGGATTGACTTAATATAGTGAAACGCAAAAACAATACCATAAAATACATTTTATTGTATTTTTTCAAAATAACTCAATTATAGAAGCATATAGTAGGAACAGATTGTGGTTATTTGGTTGGGGTGAACATAAGTTTTTAAATTATTGCTTTCATTTTGGGCCCCAAAGGAGGTGATAGAGAATAGTTAGATATGAATTCCTTTAGAATTTTCCCTTGGGAGAATATAGCAATAATACTTATTCCATCGTAACTAAAACTTAACGTCAATATGGCTCCCCCAACTGGATCAACATGGCAAATGACAGAGTGGCAGCAGATGACTTGGTGACATGAGATCAAAACACGAAGGGGGCAGAAAGTACTTAAAGTCAAGTTTTCTTGACCAAAATTTTTGCAAGGTTTAGGTATTTCTTATGATAATGTCTCAGAATTCAGAAAAAGGTGGTAGAGAGTTTATCATCTTATATAAAGTTCTGCTCCTGGCTGGAACTTTAACTCTAACAGTCAGATAGGGTCCACCCCACCCCAGGTATCTGTATTAAATAATTCCTAGAGAGGACCTTCACGGAAAATTAGTTAAGAATGTCAACATCCATTTTAAAGCATCAATATCATATAAAGTTTGTCATACATTAATTTGGGCATCAATAATCATTATTTATTTAAGCATTAATTTACACAAAAT
>NW_007786177.1:0-2663 GCF_000696425.1 Galeopterus variegatus
GGTGTTATAATACCGCACTCTAACCAACTGAGCTAACTGACCAGCCCCTGGGGACCCTTTTAAAATCTAACGCCACCCCTCAACCCAGCACTTGTCACAGTGTAGATGCTCAGTTAATGGTCCCTGAATAATGCAAGAACCTGGGGCTGGGGCCACACAGCCTGGGGGCAAAGCAAGCTGGGTGGAGTGGTAAACAAGAAATAGAAATAGCACCATTTTTTAAAAAATTGGATTCTCACACTCCAATGAGGCATGTAGAGATGGTTTATTTATTAGACGTCTGAGGCTATTGATTCAATCTTTGGAAACAGAGATAGGAATAGAGTATCCCTGAAATATTTCTGATTTTCACCTACAGAGCTGAGGGAAAAACCCCTAAGTCAGCAACAGCCAATTTTCTAGAAAAATGGAAAAGAACCACAGATATTTGTGAAGTGTCAACTATATCCCTAGCAAAACAGAAGGAAGGGGGTGGGGGTGGGAGGTGTTGTCTGGGAAGAAGTATAAATGGGAAGAAAAGAAATAGGCATGTATAGACCAGGCCCTGAGATTCTGTTACCTTCTTTAATCTTCCTGACAATCCCATGTGGAGGTAGTGGGGTTCCTGTGTTGGAGAGGAGATAGAGGCTCAGCATCTTGCAGAAGGAGCAGGGATTCAAACCAAGGTCTGACCACAGAGCTCAAGCTCTTTCCTCTACGTCCAAGAAAGAGAAGAATTAGAAAAACACAAGACAGTTGTTTATTTCCAGGAGTCTGGTGATACTGAGGAGAGAATAATGGGGCTGAAGGCTTTAGGGGTTCAGAGGAGAGAGTAGCACGGGCAGGGGATGGGAGAGATGGGAGAAGGGAGAAGGGGCATTCCGGCGAACTGAGTGAGCAAAGGCATGTTCAGGGACAGCACCAGCCGGGGTGGATGGGGAGGGTGAGGGGTTGAGATTAGGCAACAGGTGTCCTCAGTGCCACGCTGCAGAGGTTTGACCTCTAGTCATTCGTAACTTCTGAGCAAAAGCTACAGATACCTTGAGGCTGTTAGTCCAGTCCCTTTTCAGAAATTCTGGCACCAAATGTGTTTCAGGATTGAGATTCTTCATGATTTTAGAATGGTAATAACAGGCTGCAATGACACAACTAAACTGCCTGATACAGAGGACTGTCACAAGAACACACAGGGCATCAGCCTAAATGAGAAGGCCCTAGGACAGATCACAGCTTGCAGCAGGGCAGCGTCAGGCATTCTGTTTCTGCAGAAGTCCTTGGAGCGTCCATACAGAGGTCCTGGAAAGTGACAGCTCGGGTGTAAAGAGATAAGATTCACATCGGGTGGGTGTAGGAACTGCTCTGGCCTAAGTGAAGTCTCATTTCCCACAGAGGCTGGTGTCTCTTGTAAGAATGTCATGGACATAGCTGCCAGAGTCCCCCCAAAATATCACCATACTCAGGGAAACCTGAAGCCATGGATTCCCAATTTACAGTTCTTCCCAGACCAGATTCAGTTTTCCATTCTGGATCGTTTTTACCATAAGTCGCGTTGCCTGGTTGCAGTGTAGTTGCCACACTACCTTTTTCTGGTCTCTAGGTGAACAGGTTAACAGGAAGTTAATTGATCCTCATGCTCAAGAGAAAAGAATTTTTTAACCCTTTACCCACATGTGCATATACCATGTATTCAATAACCCCTCTAGTGGGGTGGTATCCCATACTGAGACACATTAATATTCCTGCAGCAAAATGTATCATCCATAACAGAAAGTGGTATAAGTAGACTAAACCAATCTCACATCAGCTCAGATCAGGTTTTGTACCAAATGAGCGAAGAAAAAAAAATATCTTTCAGAGTTCAGAGCTTTTAGAATTTAGTATTATTTTGGAAGGGGATTGTAGACCTGTGAATTTCCCCTCCTTCGGAAATTCCTTGAGACATGGAGGGAGATAAAGTTGCCTGTCATACCACTAGAGTATCTTTCAGAGTTCAGAGCTTTTAGAATTTAATATTATTTTGGAAGGGGATTGTAGACCTGTGAATTTTCCCTCCTTCGGAAATTCCTTGAGACATGGAGGGAGATAAAGTTGCCTGTCATACCACTAGAGGGCCCCTGATTATCATTTTGTCCGGGATCCTTGCTAATAGAGGTTTTCCCTCACTTTAGCTTGCAGATGCCAACAAGTTACCTAACCTGAAAGAACTTCTCCAGTCCTCCGGAGACAAAGACAAACGGGCCTGGGACCTGGTGAGCTGGATTTTATCCTCCAAGGCCCTGACAATCCACAGTGCAGGGAAGGCAGAGGTGAGACTCTGGTCTGTAGGATCACAGATTCCAAGGGCTGAAAGGCTTGGAGACAGCTTCAAATCCAGTGGCTCTGAGACCTCCCTGTGCACCAGAATGACCTGGGAAGCTTGTTGGACATGCAGATTCCTGGACCTCACCCTCAGATTCTGATTCTGTGTCTGGAGTCAGGCCCAGGAACTTGCACACTTCCAGTATAGAGCTAGGTTCTGCCTCTTACTAGGTGTGTGACTTGAGCAGCTTACTGGGTACATTTCAATACCTCAGTTTCCTCATTTGTAAAATGGGATAATACTGATAATTGTATACTTCCATGGGGAACTGGCTGTGAGAATTGAGTGAAGGTTTACACTTAGAACAATGCCTAAGGGTACAAAC
>NW_007786178.1:0-326 GCF_000696425.1 Galeopterus variegatus
AGGTGAAGTGTGGCCTCCCCACCTGTCCCTGCTGTTTCATCATAAAGTAAGACCCTCATAAGTTCAAGGAGTTTCTCCACGGTACAAGAAATCAAAAAATAAAAGATTTGACTTGTGAGACTTGGGAATTTTTATAAAGGGAAAATTGAATTGTTGATCAAATTGTGGGCAATGTTACGCAAGATTTCTTACTCTCTGCTGCCCATGTGTGGTGAGAAGGGGGTCATAGCTGCTCGCAGCGGCCCCTGGGGATGGGGTGAAGTCCCCTGGGGACCCACTGCCCAGCCACAGTGTGGGATTACACTGGTGTCACTGCCCTTTATCCT
>NW_007786178.1:2318-2663 GCF_000696425.1 Galeopterus variegatus
CAAATGGAACAGCATTAATGTTAAAAATTAGTTATCATATGCTTGCTGGGACCATGTTTCCTCTCACGGTGTTCAGGAGAAACATGAGGAAAGGGATTCAGTTGTTTCGTCGGCCTGGAATTGGTCTTTCTGACCTCAGCAGCAGCGTGCTGGGCTCGGGCCTCGTGCACAGCACCGCGGGTGTACCTGTGTGTTGTCTTCTCCCCACTGCAGCAAGTGCTCTCCCTGGGGTTGTCTGACTCACCTTGACACCCCCAGCCCTGAACCTGCCATAAGGCAGGTACCTGGTAAATGTTTAATGAATGACTCTGATATGCTCATTACTCGTTAAACAACAAGCCGCTT
>NW_007786179.1:0-447 GCF_000696425.1 Galeopterus variegatus
AATAAATGGAATTTTAAAAGGAGCCTTTTCGGTTTTAGAAAGCCCATTTTATTTTTATTATCACCAGTATTAACCAATACATTGTTTTTTCTTTTTCAGTGTTAAGAAATGGTATGTGGCATACCATTGTGTGGAAAGAGGTAAGTAAACACTAATTTTAAAGATGTAGCAGAGAGAATTGTTTTGGAGACTTGCAATTAATTGCTGGTATTGATTGCACTGTAAAGTTTGTGGTAAGGGCCTCTCCGTTTTATGTAAGCTGTCGAATGTTTTTGTGAGGTCTGCTTACAACCGATGCAGACTTACTCTGTTCCTGCCTCTTCGAGAACGCGCCCAGTGCGTCAGTTCAGGCTGTGAACTTTGTTGCTCCTGATGGATATTTCTGAAATCTCAAAGCATTTTCTAGTCTCTAGATCCAATCTGAGAAACCTTTTCCCTGGTCTTCTG
>NW_007786179.1:2442-2663 GCF_000696425.1 Galeopterus variegatus
TGGGAGGGGCAGCTAGTCTAGACCCACCGGTGCAGGTCAGGAAAGGCTTCCCTCCAGAGACGTTGCTCAGGACAGAGGCAGCTGGGTAAAACCACGGGGTGTCTGGGAGAGCAGGGTGCAGCTGCAGAACTGAGCAGTTCAGTGTGAGGATGAGGACGTGGGAGGGGACAGGAGGCAGAGTGCCATGGCAACAGGTTCCAGAGATGTCAGGCAAGGGGGAA
>NW_007786180.1:0-214 GCF_000696425.1 Galeopterus variegatus
GGGCAATGGGTTTCAGCCAGAATGAAAAAGGGGGGTGGTGGTGGGGCCTCCCAGAAATGCAATGACCCCCTGAGAAAATTCCCGGGGGGAGACGGGCGCCGCGGCCGGCAAGGAGGACCCCGCAGGCGCGGAGCCCCGGCGAGTGGACTGCAAGGGGCTCTCCCGGGCTGTCTGGGGAGGCGCCGTCCCCCACACGCGCTGCCGCGCGGCCGCC
>NW_007786180.1:2343-2663 GCF_000696425.1 Galeopterus variegatus
GGGAGAGCTCAATGACTATAACTTCAGTCAAGCATCACTGGAACATAAAAACGCCTGACTCATACCTCTAACTAACGTGGATGCAATTTTTCTTTAAGCAAGAAAGTGAGCTAATAATCAGCTAGGGTGGTTTGCCTTTCTCTTGGAATTCCTTTCTTTGCAGTTGATTGGGAAAGGTAAGAAAAACGAGAAAACTTAGTCTCAATTCCTAATTTTAGGTGCACAACATCTAAAGTAAATCAACATAAGAAGGTGTAATGGGAAATGAACAGAAATAAACTTTTGAGAAGGATCCTTTGGGGCATGATTTCATCCCCGGG
>NW_007786181.1:0-351 GCF_000696425.1 Galeopterus variegatus
AGTGGAGATCTGTGCAAGGTACAGTATAACACCAAAGAAGAACTAATCAAAGCTGCAGCAGGGAGAAGGAAGGGGGGTGCTAGGACATTAAGAAAGCTTTCACACACAAGAAAGGAAAATATCAAAGCTAAATGCTAAGGACACCTAGCAAATATAACCTAGAATCACGAAGCATTATAACCTACTCATGGCCTGATATGCTACAGCAGAGAGTGAGGTGGGAGGGGTTGCTGGGAGGAGGGGGCATGGACCAGATCACAAAGGGCTTCTGCTGAATTCAGGTTTTATAGTTTAGGTGATGAGGTACCGTTAAAAAATATTTTAAGTAGGGCAGCAAAATGACAAGACGTG
>NW_007786181.1:1820-2663 GCF_000696425.1 Galeopterus variegatus
CTTTCACTGATGGCAGCTTAAAATGCAATCTCACTCCAAGGTGTACTGTCATGAAGAACAGAATACTCTGGTCCAAAAGAATTCACCTTTGATGGTGGAAATTCTGGAGCTTTAAGACATATTGGGGAGATTTTTGGCCACTCTGGGGAGCCTGGGTCATGAAGCATTCTTTCTGTTTGTGTTCATCTCCACCCCGTAGTGTAATGTGAGTTCTTCCAGAATAGGCTTCCTTTATTCCCATTAGCACAGTTCTTCCTTCTGCTGGATAAGGAATTCATATCTTTGTATTATGCCCTCTAGAAGTTTGCAGGTAAAATATAATTCTCCTGGAGAAACAAATTCATGGAGTCAACTGCTTTGTAAGGAAATAGTTGGCTAAAAGGAAATAGAACAATGAACCGACCTGTAGGCTTCATTGGTGGCAAAGGAGCAAGAACTTAGACAAAGAAAGAGTTTATTAGTCAAGTGCTCAGGCACTGTTGTGGCACTATGTGAAAAGAGGTATGAGGCCTCGTATGCTCACACACATACACAAACGTGCACACGCCCGCTCACGTGCACACACACACAAGTCACTGCACATAGGAAGGAACTGGGTGAACCATTTATCTGCTGGTGACTTTCTATCACGAAGGAAGTTGTCCTAGAGGACCATGTTTTTCAAACCAAAATCAAAATTCATGTTCTCAAAAGAGGACTTTTCCCTTTTACCTTTCTTTAGCAAAATAAATATATTTCATAAAGTCAAATATTCATCACCTGATACCCAGATGAACAGTGGTCTTTGCCTCCCAGCTCTTTCTCCTCTCGCCCCCACCAGGACTCACTTCCCATTTAACTGAA
>NW_007786182.1:0-2663 GCF_000696425.1 Galeopterus variegatus
GGAGGTCTGAGTTAAAAAAGGACTCGAAAAAAATCTTCTCACCATTTCAAAATTTGAAAGTTCAAGAAACGATCTCCACAGGTATGTGGCTGGCTAAGAAACCCGAACACTGGAAGTGTGAGCTTGAGCCAAAAAACAAAACACACACACACACAAAACCCTTGTACTCTTTGGGCTACTTTATAGCAGGCTGAGTGACACCTCTGCAAGTCCTCTACATGTTTTCTGACAATGTTACATTGAGGGCTGTTCTCTGTTGTTGGGTTTTGTGCTGCTCTTTCTCTGGAAGCATTCTCAGAATCAGTGGGCCAGGGGCTCTGGGACAAGGCTTGCTCGCTCTAGGACATGGTCTCGATGTTTGGTCCAGGCCACTTTGGTAAAAGTATGAACTGCTATGATCATATTCTCCGGATAGAAATTAGTACCCCTTCAACCACTTGCTTCAACAGCATTTCCAGGAGGTACCTGGAAATACCAGGGTGTGTGCCAAGAAAGTGACACTGGATGTTCACTGAAGGGAGGTGCTCAGGAAAAATGGAACCATTTTATTTTTACCTTGAAATTGCCATGTGCTTGTCCATCCGGGCTTTTAATTCCTCATTCTCCTGCTGGAATCGCTTCAGTTTGTCAACGAGTGCTGTGTTATTCTCCACCTGGGCATAAACAAGAATTTTAGGGTTTATACAAAAATCAAAAGTCAACAAAACCCCTCATTTCTTAAGGCACATTCCTAACACAAGCGCACTTCGGAGAGATTTAATTAAGGGAAATATAATAGTCTACCAAAATATTTATACACTGACACACTGCAAAAACAATCTAAAGCAGCAAAATAGAGCTTCTAGATATTATTTTTTAAAAATATATGCCAGGCTGCTTAAAAACTGACACACCAGGGGTGAGTGATTTGCTCTGGGTCACACTGTTTTAGGACTCTCCCTAAGGACTGGTGCCCTGCCCTGGGCAACCCTGGGTGTTGTGCCTCTTTGTGTTTCACTGTGGCAAAACAAACCCTACAGCTGGACAGCCTGCATTTATCAAAGCTCCTACACCTTCCTCTGGCCAATTTTGCAAAAAATTAAAAAATAATAAATTCCTAAATTTGATGAAAATTCAAAGGCCGTCAGTTCAGAGTTGTTGGCAATGTTGATATGGCCTTAAACCCATTTCACGGTGACTCTTCAGCATTTACCTCTGAGTGGTCACACAACGCAGCAATTCAACAAAGCTCCATAGAGCACCACATGAAAGAAGAGACACTACAAAGCCTCCCTCCTCAGTCCAGATGAAGGTACATTTGTTCTCCTGCTGGCCTGCCCAGGCCAAACTTTCAAGGAAAACAAATCGATCAGTCGAGAGATTAAAGGATAAGATCCCTGAAGACATTTAGTCACTTAACATGATGAAGAGCAGATTACATCCCAGCTCAATTTCCAAAGGTAAGATTTTATTTCTTGCTTGAGAGTGACTTACACAGTCAGAATTAATTCTACGTCCCTGTCACTGCAGTGGGTGACTGATCTACTTTGATTATGGTGCTTAGTTTAGAGCCCTATCGTTCTTAAGATATCCTATTACCCAGAAAATGCTCTGGACAAGCAATTCAGGTGAAATGACTTTCCAGAAAATGAATCTAGAATATAAGGGGAAGGGGACCTTGAAATGTTAATTATGAAGGAACTCAAGACAAAACACTAGATGGAAAAACCTGAAATTAGAGACTGAGCCTTAAAACATTATCTCATCCAATCCTTCATTTTACAGAATAAAAAAGCAGTCCCGAGAATGTCAGAGCTAATTATGGGTGGAGCTAGTTTTCACACCAGAGCTTTCTTACTTAAGAAAACATCCCTGTGCTTTCTAAGTGTCTTAATTTTTGCAAAGGCCTGGAACTTACACATAAGAGAGGCAACAGCGGGCCTACCTGTCTGCCACACATGCGCACTGCAACGCTGGCTGACATCATACAATACCTCTTGGACAAGGCAAAAACCAGAAATACCACGGATCAACAAAAACTAAAATATATTGGTAATTTTACAGCAGACTCTGTTTCACTGCACATGATTTTTGGGAAAAGTTTGATGCATGAATGGCATATGCAGCAACAAATTATTAGCAAGATTATCTGATTCATTACTGGCTGCTGGATTAGCAGAGTTCTCAGACTTGGCATAACAGGAACCGGTATGTATACTAGGTTGGGCCCATTAACTACTACATGTTCCTTTCCTTCCTTTAAAAAAGCAAAACTTCCTGATAATACAAAGTGCCCACATATCCACATGGGGGCTTAGCCATTACGTCCCTCAACAGAGAGGTGATAGTCTCTAGAAGAAACCCAAGACAAACCAAACCCCTAAACCAACAAAAAACCGAAAAGAGAAAGCATGGCCTCCATGCTCCCTGTTGGTCTGGGTTTGAAGGAGGCACTTGCTCCCAGCCAGGGGGAGAAGAGGCAAGCAGTACAGGCGGCCCGCACAGTCAGGAGCAGAGTACAGCGATGGCTGGGATCACATAAGCTGCTTGCCAAATGCTGCCAACTTGGTCAGAGGAGAGTCCTGGCTAGTAGCTGTGTCTCATGGCGGGGCCAAGACTGCCAGGAACACTGGGCACGCCCTGAAACACATGGTTCTGGACAGACCCGTCCACAATAACATTAC
>NW_007786183.1:0-420 GCF_000696425.1 Galeopterus variegatus
TGAGGGTTGTGATCTGTTGCCGGACACGAAAAAAGACAAAAAGGAAAAAAAAAAAAAAGAAAACTGTCTCATCTCTAGAGTTTTCCTCATTGTTCACAAACTCTATGTGGGTGCTCAATGCTCACTAATTTTTTATATCTGAAATTTGGGCAGTGGTCCTGGGGTATTCCTGTTAGTATTTCCACACCAGAAATTTCATTGCTAACTGAAGACAGATTATATCACCCAAACATCATCATGTGTCTCTCATTTAGCTTCTTTTCATAGCATTATGATTAGATTAAAGTGTCTGACTTCTCGGAGCTGCCATAGAGAGAACCAGGCCTTGCCATGTTGGGCAAGAAAGGATCATCCCTGCCTTCGGAGCAAAGTATGAAATGAATGACAAGCAGTTTTCAGCAGGAGTTAAAAACACCTCTA
>NW_007786183.1:2316-2663 GCF_000696425.1 Galeopterus variegatus
ACCTTTTGGTTGCCTTGATTTTCACCCATAACCCTACAAATAACATCTTTATACAAATCTCCTTGGGCATCTATATGAAAGTTATCACAGGACATGAGCTCAGGAACAGAATTGCTGAATCTTAGGGTATGCCCATATTTAAACGCACTAGCTGCTATGATACTGCTCACCAAAATGAGTTCAGACATCCACCCATAGTCTATAATGCTGCCTATTTTCACACACCTTTATATTATTTTACCTTCTAATGTTTGATGATTTGATGGGGTAAATGGTATTTACTGCTTGAATTTGCATTCCTCTGATTCCTCTTGAGGTTGACTATTGTATGGGCCAAGGGAAGACAC
>NW_007786184.1:0-699 GCF_000696425.1 Galeopterus variegatus
AGGAAAAAAAAAAAAAAAAAAAAAAAAAAAAAAAAAAAAAAAAAAAAAAAAGAAATAAATCAAATAAAAGATATGTAAGACCTCTACGGAGAAAATTATAAATCAAATATTAAAAGACTGCTTTTACATAGCTGGGGCCTTGGTGCCAACTGTTGGTTGGGGCACCTCAAATCCTTTCTATGTGACTGCTCTATTCCTTTAAGCAATTTGGTGGACCAGCCCAGATTCAAGGAGAATGAAATCAGACCCTACCTCTTCACAGATAGAATGGCATACATACCAGGAGGGAAGGAATTAATCATAACCATCTTTAGAGACTATCTAACACAGCTAGAATTACAGACTAATTAACACTGAGAAATGGAGGGCCTATACAATAGATTATCATATCAAATAAAATGTCATTGAACCCCTACCTCACACCGTACACGAAAGGCTTAAATATAGAAAGGAAAACTACAAAACTTTTAGAAAACAAACAGGAGAATATTTTAAAGACCTTGGAAGCGGAAAAAATTTCTGAAGCAAAACAGAAATAGGCATAAACTGTAAAAGAAAAGGTTGATTTAACTCAACTACATTAAAACATAGAATTTCTGTTTATCTAAATACCATGAGAAAAATGAAATGGCTAGCTGGTTATCTCAGTTGGTTAGAGTACAGTGTTATAACACCAGATCAAGGGGTCAGATATCCTTA
>NW_007786184.1:2453-2663 GCF_000696425.1 Galeopterus variegatus
AAGGGAAAGGGAAGTACAGAAAACAGAAGTGAGGGACAGAAACAGCTGGATTGGTTACAGCTGGGCGTTTGTCTTCTTTGAACACAGTTTGAACAGTTGACTGCCTATAATTGGCTAAGACTTGACTATTTGTTTTAAGTGTAGGCTACGATCTGCTTGCACATCAAGATAAGTTACAGTTCACTTTGTCTGAAGAAATCTTTAGGCCAA
>NW_007786185.1:0-2662 GCF_000696425.1 Galeopterus variegatus
GACAACTACAGATAGAACTACCACATGATTCAGCAATTCCACTACTGCGTATATAGCCAAAGGAATGGAAAACATCCTGTCAAAGGGATACCTGCACTCCCATGTTTATTGCAGCTCTTTTTACAGAAGCCAAGATTTGGAACCAACCTAAATGTCCATCAACAGGCAATCAGATAAAGAAAATGTGGTATACATACACAATGGAATACCACCAAGCTGCTGCAGGAAGTTCCCTAGGCCTCCTGAGCCAGGGTCATGGGGGGCCTTGGGCCTTAGCCATGACCCCCTGACACCCAGAGCCAGCTCAGCAGCAACCACCGACCTGCTGCAGAAAGTGCCCTGGGCCTCCTGAGCTGGGTGGTGGGGAGACTTGGGCCTCAGCCATGTCTCCCCAACACCTGCAGCATGCCCAGTGGTGACCACTGAGCCACTGCAGGAAGTTCCCCAGGCTCTCCTGAGTCGGGGTGGTGGGGAGCCTCGGGCCCAGGCCATGCTCCCCAACATATGCAGCCTAGTGACGACCACCAAGCCACAGCAAGAAGGGCCCTGGGTTACAGAGCTGGAATGGTGGGGGGTGAGGGCTTTTGCCACACCCCTCTGACATCTGCACCCAGCCCAGCAATGACCAAGCCACTGCTGGAAGCCCCCTGGTTTCCTCTGTGGGAATGAGGGGGGTGCCACAAGATTCAATCCCACCCCTCCTCCTTCCTCCTTCTTCCATCCTATTTCCTTCCCTTTTCTCCTCTCCCCCTCCCCCCCAACTGCTCTACAACATCATCCTAGAATATAAAAAACAATACTTATAAAATTACATTTTCTTAAAAAAAAAGTTTAAAAAAATGAAAAAAGAAATAAAGAAAGAAAATGTGGTATATATACACAATGGAATACTACTCAACCATAAAAAAAAAATGAAATTCTGCCTTTTGCAGCAACATGGATGATTTTGGAGAAAATTATGTTAAGTGAGATAAGTCAGGCACAGAAGGGGAATCACCACATATTCTGACTCATAAGTGGGAGCTAAAAAAAAAAAATAGGAAAGAAAGCAAAAGGAAGAAAGAAAGGAAGAAAGAAAAAGAATTATCACAATAATATGTTGAACTTTTAGAAGGAAAGAATAGGACTGACTGTAGTTACTAGAGGCAAGAAAGGGGGAGGGGGAGGGCAGATGGTGAGAGGCTGGTTAGTGGACACAAAACAGCCAGACAGGAAAAATAAGTTCTATGGGTGTGCAGTGGAGTGAGACCTCCATAACTAAGAATAATTTATTACATGTTATCAAATGGCTAGAAGAGAGGAGAACAAATGTCTTTATTTCAAAGAAACGATTAAGTTTTTTAATGATGATTATACTAACTAGTCTGATTTGATCATCACACATTATATACAAGCATTGGTATTCAATTCTGTGCCTCACAAATATGTGTAATAAATGTTTCATTGAAAATGAAGTAAGACTAAAGGTAATGTGAATATATTAAATCTCAAACCAAAAAATTAAATTTTCTTTTGGAATCTTTTTTTCTACCAACCTTTGATTAAATCTATTAATAGAAACCAAATTGACCAGTTTTAGTGACAAAACAAAAACAACAAAAAACAAAGGGTACACTTGAGATCTGAACCCAGGACTCTAGGACCCCTAAAAATGTGTTCTTATAGATCTCAGCAGAAGCAAGAGAGAGATAAAGAATGAAGGAACCATCGTGGGAACTGTAGAGTGAGGTGGCAAAGGGGTAAGGGGAACAAAAGTTACCTAAATTTAATCTTCTTGATCTAAAATGAAAGAAAATGCAATTAACAAGGAGACCAATAGGAGAAAAAAGAAATAGTTCAGATTCTAGTACCATTAAATTTTTTTTTTTTTAGCTAAGCAATTCTATGGCCCCTTGAATTATTATATTTTTACACAGCTTTGCAACATGACTGTTTTAACATGTGCTGTTCAATTACCCTATTATTCAAAAGAAAAGCTTCTTGCATTTGTAATTAAGCTTCATTTTTTAAAATATGTCATCTGAAGGGCCTATGAAGATTTACATCTCTTATTTGTAAAACTAAGAGATATACTTCCTGTCTCTTGGCTGATTCTGCTGAGGTAAAGTCGTCAGAGAGGCAGTTTAAATATTGTGTTTTATGAATATTGTTAAATAGTCTAGAATCTAGTTTGAGAATGTAAGTTGGTAATGTGTTATGTTCCTCAAAACATAATTGAGGGATTATCCAGTCCACTTATGTATATCAAGAATTTTAGAAAGAAATGAGGTAAAGAACAGTGCATCTTTTCTAGAGAAGTCCTTACCTTGATTTCTGTATACAGAATAACCGTGAATAGCCCATTCTCAAGTCAAACTCACCAAATATAAATATCCAAAAACCTAACTCCTGATTGCTTTTGCCATAATCATCTGCCTACAAGTTTTTTTTTTTTTTTTTTTTTTTAAATCCCGACAATCTCATATCTGCTAGTGATAGGACATGTGATAAATCTCCCCTTAGGGAAACTTAAGAAGATATTTATCTCTTTTTTTCCCTCTTATTTCCATCTACTAACCAATCGTAAACTTCCATCAGTTTTTTTTCAAATTCGTCCTCGGTTTTATTCCTTCCTTTTCATTCCCAGGAGTAATATTTGGACTACTATTTTTTTTTTTTTTTT
>NW_007786186.1:0-2662 GCF_000696425.1 Galeopterus variegatus
GGACGGGGTGGGCTCAGGGTCCGTGGCGGACCCCGCCTTGGCGTCTGGATCTGCACCCATATCCCACCCCAGACACTGCATCTGCGCCTCACAGCCTAGATCCAGACTCCATGCCCGGATCCCAGACTCGAGACCCCAGGTTCTAGATCCCAGACCCAGACCCTGAACCCTGGGCCCTAGACCCCAGACCCCGAAGTCTGGACTCTGAGCCCCAGACTCCGCGTCCCAAGTTCTAGATCCCAGACCCAGACCCCGAACCCTGGGCCCTAGACCTCAGACCCCAGTGCCTGGACTCTGAGCCCCAGACTTCAGATCCCAGTTTCTAGATCCTACACATCGAACCCGGGACCCCTGACCCCAACTACCAGGCCCAAACTGCAGACCCCAGATCCTACGTCCTAGACTCCAGATTGTAGTCCTCAGACCCTACACCCTGAATCCCAGCCCCTGGGTCCCGATCCCCAGCCCCGGGTGGTCTGTCTGTCCAGTGGAGGGGGCCCCAATGGACAAAGGGGGAACGGTAGCTTCCCGGGAAGAGCTTCCCACTCTGTGCATTCAAGACTCCAGAGGTATAAGGACCTCCTACAGGCAGGTCTCACGGGGACAGTGTGGTGAAGCTGGGAATCCCCCAAATGCCACCACATCCAGTGTCCAAGTGTCCAGATGCCACGAAGATTAGGCACAGAGAGAGCATAAAATGGGTTCCTTGAGTACCCCTGGGGCTGGCTGGGAAGGGAGGGAGGGCTTCCTGGAGGAAGGTGAGGAGTTGGGAAGATAAAGGAGCCTGGAGGAGCTTCCTCGAAGGTCCTGAGCGGCGTCAAGGTGACCAGCCGGCGGCCGGTGGGAAGAGAGGGTCCAGGGAGAGGTCACCGGCCAGTGAGCACAGACCCATCCCCGCAGGGGGCCGTGGGGCCACCTGCACCTGTCCCTACCTGTGGATACCCATGGTAATTGAGCATCTAATAAGTAGGTAGCAGACTAATACCGCCCTGGGGTATTAGACCTGCCCACGCACATGTAGAAGGGACTCTTTTTGTGGGTGTCGCCGGATGACACCCAGTAGAGCCACCCGCAGGACATTCCTCCCTGCGTGTCCAGTTCTGCCCAGTTCTTTACCTCCGAGGAAGACCTTGATTGGGGTCCCCTTCCTTGGGTCCCCCCCAGGGCTAGCTTCACAGGTGTGCAGCCCTTTGGTGACCCAAGGTTCCCTGCTCAGGACTGCTGCTTGGTGTGTGCCCTGCTGTCACCATCTGGAAATTCTCAGTTATTGAACAAGGGGCTCTGCGTTTCTATTTTTCACCATTCTTCGAGCATGCTGCAGCCCCGACTGCTTCCTCTTTCTTATTTTCTTTCTTTCTTTCTTTCTTTTTTGGTGGCTGGTGGTCCGGTCCAGGGATCCAAACCCTTGACCTTGGGGTTACCATCCCCATGCTCTCTCAAGTGAGCATGGGCCAATCCGCGCTTTCTTAATTTCTTATTCTTTTTAGAATCCATTCTCCTCCAAACTTTAATCAGGTCTCCCAGAGCCTCTGCTTAAAGTCCTCCGGGGGCTTTCCCTGAACTGAATCCAACCCCTTGCCCTGAAGACAACCGTCCCCCTTAGGGTCAACACCTCACCTCCCAGAAGATGCGCCCATCAGCTGTGGCCGGCGGATTTTATAAAATCCCATTTGCCAGACCCTGCCTTTCTCCTGCGGGTAAGAAATTTACTGAAGGCCAAACCATAAAACTTTACAACCATAAACATCAAACAGAGCCAACAAAGGCATCCAGAACCTGGGGATAACATTTTTTTTCAAAGTTTTATTTTTTCATTCTCTGTATATGAAAAATTAAGAAGCGGCCTTGGAAAAGCCAGAAAAGTACAGGAAAAGAAAATGAATATTATCTGTCATCTCATTATGCCACAAAAATGAGTGTTAACACTTGGGTGTTATCGGCCTATGGTCTTTTTTTTTTTTTTTCCTTGTTTGCTTTATGCAAAGAGTAGAATCTTTTTTACGTAGTTGGGATCACCAGGAATGGATCTACAGTTTGACAAGGGGATATTAGCTTCTTTGTGTGGAGATGCTTAAAAATGGTTCATCTGAAGAAAATCAGGCTTGAATATAGTACTTGTTACTCACAAAGAACAAAAATCCAAGGGCTGGCCGGTTGCCGGTTCAGTTACACCGTAGTGCTGATAACACCAAGGTCAAGGGTGCAGATCCCCACACTGGCCAGCTGCCAAAATAAAAAGAACGAAAGTCCTGATTTTTTCCCTTCTGAGGATCATTATGGATTCGTGGCATTCAGACTTAAGTAGGTTTTTTTGTTTGTTTGTTTGTTTTTTAAATAAAAGCTGACCGGTAAGGGGATCTTAACCCTCGACTTGGTGTTGTCAGCACCACGCTCACCCAAGTGAGCCACGCGTAGGCCCTGAGACTCAACTAGTTCTAATGAACTGTAATCATCGTGATCGACATATTGAAGTGGGCTGCTTGTACCTTCAACATCAGAATTCTAAGAAGCATCTTTGCTTCCTGGCAATGAGGTATTCCAGGCCCATACAGCACCTTTCCTAACTTAAAATCAGCTTTTCTCCAAAGAGAAAAGTATCCATGACTACAGTTTGGATATTAGAGAGACGCATCCAATGACTGCACACATATTTTTGACGGAA
>NW_007786187.1:0-683 GCF_000696425.1 Galeopterus variegatus
CTACTGAACATCACAGCTTAGCCCAGCCTACCTTAAACATGCTCAGAACACTGACATTAGCAGTTGGGCAAAATCATCTAACACAAAGCCTATTTCGTTATGAAATGTTGAATGTCTTGTGTAATTTATTGAATACTGTACTGAAAGTGAAAAACAGAATGGTCGAAGTACAGTTTCTACTGAATGCATATCACTTTCACGCCAGAGTAAAGTGAAAAAAATCATAAGTCAAGCCATCATAAGTCGGGAACCATCTGTACAGATTCTAGGCAGCTACTGTGCTGCATGATATACATAAAAATTTCAGGCCCCTGTTGGTACCAGACAGTGAAATCATCTCTCCCTCCAGTACCTCAGCCCCTATCCCACCTGCCTTCCTGACTCCCTTTGAGTTCCCAGGGACTCCTAAAATGAAGGCCTGGAGAGGTCATCCTTCTCTGCACCAGCCTCAGAGACAGCTCTGTAATTTAACAGAATTTTGACCTTTCCCTGGCCCCGTGCTTGGAAAAGTCTAACTATTTGTCCTCATTGATTTGACTGAAAATAGCTACTATATCATAGATCATGAAAATATAATACCTTTTCAACATTTTCACCCATTTATTATTAGCTTGGTTTGCCTTCTGAAATCCATGCCATTTTATTGCAGGACCTAGCAAATTCTCAGCATATAATTGTTTACA
>NW_007786187.1:1651-2662 GCF_000696425.1 Galeopterus variegatus
CAACATAAGTTTCTCCAGGCTTATCCATGTTGTTGCAAATAGGAGAATTTCATTCTTTTTTATGGCAGAATAGTATTCCGTGGTGTATATATACCATATGTTCCTTATTGAATCTTCCATCAATGGACATTTAGGTTGGTTCCACGTCTTGGCTATTGTAAACAGAGCTGTGATGAACATGGGAGTGCAGGTATCCCTTTGACATGATGATTTCCACTTCTCTGGGTATATACCCAGAAGTGGGATTGCTGGATCATATGGCAGTTCTATCTGTAGTTGTTTGAGAAACCTCCATACTGTTTTCCATAGTGGTTGTACTAATTTACAGTCCCACGAACAGTGTAGGAGAATTCTCTTCTCTCCATACCCTCGCCAGCATTTGTTATTCTCCATCTTTTAGGTTATAGCCAGTCTAACTGGGGTGAGGTGATATCTCAATGTGGTTTTAATTTGCATTTCCCTGGTGTCTAGTGATGTTGAGCATTTCTTCATGTACCTGTTGGCTTTCTGTATGTCTTCCCTTGACAAATGTATATTCAGCTCCTTTGCCCATTTTTTAATTGTGTCATTTGTTTTTTTACTGTTTTTTATTGTGTCATTTGTTTTTTATCAGTTCTGCCTCTGAAATATACCTCACACGTACTTCCGCTTCTCCATGCCCCCTGCCACTGGATGGGCTCAAGCCTCCCTGGACCCTGCAACACATCTAACAGGTCCTCCTGCCTTCAGGCTCTGTCCTTCAACACACCCTCCACAGGGCACATGCCAACATACTCTCCCCTCCTTCTTGATTCAAGCTTTTCAAAGATTCTCCCTTTCTAGCCACATGAAATCTGTATTTCTTCTCCTGGCTGGAAAAGCACTCCACATGCTCACCCTATAGCACTTACACACTTGAGACCCACACACGGTCCTCTTTACTCCAGCCCTCTGCACGTGCCACACCCCTCGTTCTTCAACTTAAACACTAGCTCAATCAAAATTTGATGAATGAACACATAAATAAGTGAA
>NW_007786188.1:0-286 GCF_000696425.1 Galeopterus variegatus
CCTGAAAGTGTTTGGAGTGATAGACCAGAGAATCTAGGCTGCTTGGTAGAAAATTGGAGCCACAGAAGAGCTGCTAGAAATGAGAAGCGAAAGGTCTTAAGAGCGTGGAATCTTCTTCAGTGTGAAAGAGCAGAGGTCATGGGACTAAGATAAGGTAAGAGTGGGAAGGTAGGAAATTGTGGCCAGATAGCAGAAATCAGAAGCAGAGCAGCTCCAGAGGACATCCGGATCTGAGAAAACATGCAGTAAACGTGGTGGAGTGGAAGACGGTGGACTGAGTCGTCCA
>NW_007786188.1:2436-2662 GCF_000696425.1 Galeopterus variegatus
GTGGAAGAAATTAATTCTGTCCACACAAAAGGGGAGAAAACAGCTGCAAAACCTACAAATAATGGAAAACCACTCAATTCTGTGCATTCTTCAACAGAAAATGGAAGCAGCCTCAGTAAATGATAGTCATCTGACTTGTAGAAGCATCTTTGTTTAATTCCATGCTTTCAAATCACCTAGCCGTTCCAATTGTAAATTTGTGTTAGAATCCTCCATTTAAAAACAC
>NW_007786189.1:0-272 GCF_000696425.1 Galeopterus variegatus
CTGGGAGAAAACCTAATTCAGGGTTATTCCTAGGAATTCTTCTCTCTTGAAAGAACTGATCCTGTGATTAACCCCTTCTGAACATCTCACTGCTCTGGAGAAATGGCCTTTGAGTAATCCTTCGCATCTCCATCACCCTGGGAGAGGTGACACTAACACTGATTGTAGTGATGGTTGCATAGCTCTACGAATATACTAAAAACCAATGAAGTGTACACTTTAATGCATGAATTGCACTCGTGTGGTATGTGAATTAAACTCATATCTCAACA
>NW_007786189.1:2337-2662 GCF_000696425.1 Galeopterus variegatus
CACACAGTGGTCACTCAAAAGAATGTTTGTGAGTTGGTCTGTAAAGGAAATGAGCCCTGCATTCATTCAGCAGCTACAATGCAAGGCCATGTGTCCCCAAGAAGAATGAAATGCTTGTCTTGTCCTGTGAGGCCCATGGATGGCTCAGATAGGAAAAGGCAAGTCAGGAATAACCATGGCACAGCAGGGACCATGGGTGGTCACTGGTGTAAACAGAGGTTTCAGGAATCTGCTAAATATGTTCAAAAGAATGAGAGATTGCCGGGAAGCTGAGGGTAGTGGGGACGTTTCATGGAGCAGGTCAGTGGGTCCTTTAAGAAGGAGT
>NW_007786190.1:0-309 GCF_000696425.1 Galeopterus variegatus
AGCCATACATTGTATCTTCCTAAATTAATGTAAAACCTAAGGTTTAACTGATTTGCTAACAGTTTACAATTCCATATCTGCATTACCATAAAAGATCACCACAGAGACCACCAATGTTAGAATTTCGAAGAGAAAAAAATACAAAACAAAACGCATTAAAAAACAACAATAATAACAAATTAAGCTCTGTCCTCTGGATTTACAAAACCTTTCTATTTTTTTTAAACTATTTTGTTTAGGCCCTTGGTAGGTGACCAGTATCAAAGCAAACCTCATTAGGTCTTTGTGTGATATGGAAAGATTTAATTT
>NW_007786190.1:2384-2662 GCF_000696425.1 Galeopterus variegatus
TATGTTGTTGAAATACAAAAATTCAGAAAATAATCATTTATGTGAACATGTTTATCTTTAGGCACAGGTGATAATTAAGTTTATAGGAAATTATGAATACTACATTTATCAAGAATAAATATGGTTTAACTGTGCTACCAAGGTGGAGCTTATTTCAGTTCTGTGTTTGTATCTGCAGAACAAATAAAATTCTCCCTTAATTTTTGAAGAAAATTTAAAGAAAGTGAAGTTTAAAATATATATACTAATGGTAAATACATATTTTTATTTAACTGGAC
>NW_007786191.1:0-2662 GCF_000696425.1 Galeopterus variegatus
GCCACCGGGCCGGCCCTACATTTGTTCTTTTTTTACCTTCCTTTTTTTCTGCCTAATCTGATTTTAATCGAGCATCTTATATGATTCTATTTTCTCTCCTCCTTTGACATATCAATTATACTTCCTTTAAAAATTTTTTAGTGGTTGCCCTAGAGTTTGCAATATACATTTACAACTAATCTAAGTCTACTTTCAAATAGCACTGTACTACTTCACAATTAGTGCTTGTACCTTATAACATTTCTTCTCTCCTGTCCCTTGCTGTAATTCATTTCACTTATCCTTAAACTATAACCACCCAATACATTGTTGCTATTATTTTGAACACTTTATCAATTAAAATAAGAAAAATACGTTTTTATTTTACCTACATTTATTCCTCTAACATGGTTCATTTCTTTATGAATATCTGAGTATCTGACCTATATTATTTTCCTTCTCTCTGAAGAACATTTCTTGCAAAGCAAGTCTACTGTTCATGTGGTGGTAAGGTGTGGGAGAATAGGAGGCATTTTACAGTCTTCCTGTTTTTTAGTGGGCCTGTGCCCCTGGAATGTGACCTTTACCAGTGTTTCTCAGCTCCCCATTACCCCACTTAGGTGACAGAGGGTTGGAATTGGTTATTCCCCTTCTCTCATGTTGATTAGGCTTTGGCAAAGTAGTTTCTCCTTCCCCTGCTGGAAGCAGGAGAGGATTTTTCTCTGATTTTCACTGTGAGAAACTGATGGGGCTCCTGCAGGTAAAACTCTGGCCCAACAAGCTGTGATTCTTTGTATTCACTTGTCTCTCCAGTTTGGGCATTGGTTTGCCCTGTAATCTCAATTCTCTGATAGATCCAGGAAGAGTTGTTGATTTTCACTTTGCTGCTTTTTTTTTCTTGTGAGAACCTCCAAACTCTTAACATGTCAGAATGGAAACCTCCATTTACTTTTTAAGAGTTCTCAAATAACTGCTCTATTCTTTTTGTCCATGTTTTATAGCTGCTTTCAGTGAGAGATAGGGTTGAGTGAGTGTTCTTATTCCTTCTTACGTATATATTTTTAAACTACTGATTTGATTTCCTTAATGATTATATATTTTGGGGGGCTTTTTATTTTCTGAATTATTTATATATTTTCTGAATATATAAAAAATTATGTATTTTTCATCTAGGAAATTGTCCTTTTTTGCCTTCACCAATCTTAAAATTTATTTAGACGAGTTTTAATTTTATGTATCCTGGAAGATACCATCCAAAGTTAAGTATAGAATATTTACATAACCACACAGAGTTCCCTCCTGGCATTTTTAGTTATTTGTTGCCTCTTAGATTAGTGTTTTTTTTAAGTTTATTTTTTTCATTGTACATGTTTGTGGGGTACAGTTTGTTGTTTTGGTGCATGCATATATTGTATAATGATCTAATCAGAATAGATAGCATATTTATCACCTAAACATTTATCATTTTGTTGTGGTTATTACATTCAAGGTCCTGTTTTCTGGCTATCTTGAAATACACAATACAATGTTGTTAGCTATTGCCACCCTAGAACTTATTTTTCCTATCTAACTGTAACTTTTAACTTAATATCCAACTACCAACATTTAGGCTGTTATGAAATTTCATATAAAAATGAAATCTACACTGTGTTTTATCTTATGTCTGCCTCCATTCCCTCAACTTAATGCAGTGGCAATTCAAGCATGTTATATGTGTATCAGCAATTTGTCCTTATTTCTTCTTGAGTAATATTCTGTGTTTGAATATACCACAATTTCTTTATCATTCTGTTGATGGTTATCTGAGTTGTTCTGAATTTGGGTATTTACAAATCAGTTTTTTATAAACAATGTATACTTGTAGAATGTTTCTGTATTAATATTTTTTTCATTCCTCCTAGATAAGTACTTGGGAGTAGAATGGTTACATGATAATTTTTTTCGAATATAACATTTTTGTTTAGTAATATTTGCAATAGAGTAAATATTCTCTGGTAATGACTTTTTTTAGAGGAAAAATTATACTTGTAAACGCCTATATTAAAAATGAGAAAAATCTCAAATCAGTTATGTAAACTTCTAACTTAAGAAAATAGAAAAAGAAGAGCAAAGTAAACAAAAGCAAATATAAGTAGGAAATAAGATTACAACAGGATTATATGAAATAGGGAAATAAACAATAGAGAAAATCAACAAAACAAAAAGTTGATTCTTTAGAAATATAAACTAAATTTGCAAACCTTTATCTAGTCTGACCAAGAAAAAAAGAGAGAAGACTGAAATTACTAAAATCAGAAATAAAGCAGGGACATTATTACATTGTCATTATGGTTTTTTGCAATGGTAAGATTTAGTTTCTTTCTCTTTCTTATTTGTATTTTTGTTCTACCAGTGAGTTTTGTTCTTCCTTTTGTATTTGTGGTAGTGATTATTGTTTTTCAGATTCCAAGTGCAGGACTTCTTTGAGGATTTCTTGTAGGGCTGGTTTTGTGGTGCTGAACTCCTGCAGTTTTTGTCTGTCTGGAAAATACGTTATTTTCCCTCATTTCTGAAGGGTAGCCTTGCTGGGTATAGTATTCTCAGATGGCAGTTATCTTCCTTTAGTATTTTGAATATATCAGCCCATATTCTTCTGGTCTGTAGAGTTTCTGTTGAGAAGTCTGCTGTTAGTCTGATAGGGGCT
>NW_007786192.1:0-791 GCF_000696425.1 Galeopterus variegatus
TCTTAGTCTACAAATTACATCAGCACATCTATTTACCATATTTTAACATTTCAAAACATATATCTAGTGGTGTTTTTAGTATAGTCTGCGTATACCAGGCTGAGCCAACTCCTTTTTTTTGTTTGTTTTTTTAATTTAGATACAGGGTGCATATCATAAAATTCACCCTTTAAAGGTGTACAAGTAAGTCAATTACAGTATTTTTATGGAATTATGAACCTGTTACCAGTATTTAATTTCTGAACTTTTTAATCACAACAATAAAAAAATCCCATTACTATTACCAGTCACTCCCCAATCTCTCCTGCCTTACTCCCAGTTTTTATCAGCCACTAATCTCCTTTCTGTCTCTATATACTTTTGTATTCTGGACATTTTATATTATTGGATTCATACAGTATGTTGTCTTTTAAGCATGACTTCTTTCACTTTGCATAATGTTTTTAAGGTTCATTCATATTTGAGCATTAATTGGAACTTTGTTTTTATGTCCGAATAATAGTAAATGGTCTATTGACTATATAGACAACTGAGTCTACTCTTGAACCTACCAGACAGATTTCTGGCTAAGCTAAACTTTTCTGTGATTCCTCTCCTCTCTGCACAGTAAGGCTTTCCATCTTCACTAGGACAATTCTACAAATCATATACTCATATGTGTTGGGCTACGCCCGGGCCGCCAGCCATTTTGGGAAAGTACCTCAGCCATTTTAAACTTGCTTCGGGCTGATTCTGGGAAACCGAAACCTAAGCGGAGAACTCAAAACTTAAAAGAACTAACTTCCGGGGTA
>NW_007786192.1:1791-2662 GCF_000696425.1 Galeopterus variegatus
TCGATCTCTGTGCCTCCTGGTCTTTGCAAGATGAGCCTTCCCATCAATTTAAGATTCGTGCTTTGGGGCCGGTCTTACAGAGCGCGGTGCAGGCATGACACCGAGGGTTGCGATCCCGTTGCCAGTCTCCGGTGGGGCATGACACCGAGGGTTGCGATCCCATTACCGGTCAGTAAAAAAAGACAAAAAGGAAAAAAAAAAAAAAAAACATTGAAAATTTCCACTCCTGGCAATTTTCATGTATTAGATATATTGTTATTAGATGTAGCCACTATTATTAGCAATAGATCTCTTTAACTTATTCGTCTTGTACAACTGAAATTTTCTGTCCTTTAAATAAAATCTCCCAAATCTCCCCATCCCCAACCTCCAATAACCAACAGTGACAGGTGATGTAGGCTCTGAGGTGCACTTTCCAATGCAAGCCCTGTTTATGGGCCTAATAAGAAATCTCTGCTTATCATACTGGTATAAGATTACACAAAAAATTATTTCATTTCTCTGTCAGGATTTGGCTCCACTGAGTAGTCTGAATATCTCAAAATGATATTATCTCCTTTGTTGGTCCAGTATTTTTTGCATATCCATGCAATTGATTTATTTTGTGTTAACTTGGGAAACTTTTTTCACTTATTAATTTGTTTAAAACAATTGTCTTGGTTCCAAGTCCCAAAGTGAAATCAAAGTAGAAACTTGTTTTTCATATACAAATCCTATTAATCAATCCATCTTCTAAGTTCTGGACAATATTCTGCCTCCTTTTTTACCCTTACCGCAGGTGGACTCAAGGCTCACAAGGGATTAATGAAACAGTACCCCAGGGGCTTCCTGCAGCACAAAGCACTCATCCTTCACTGTGTGAATCATGGAA
>NW_007786193.1:0-242 GCF_000696425.1 Galeopterus variegatus
GTTATCATTCACCCATTCATTTGGCAAATATTTCTTTAATGCCTACTACGTGCCAGGTACCGTTGTAGACACTGTGCAATCTGCATCAAACAAAACAGTCCCTGCCCCATGGAGTTTACCCTCTGGTGGTGGAAGACAGAGAATGAAAATAATAATAAAATGTGTAGCATGTCAGGTGGTGAGAAATGAGATAATACATCAGGACAGAGGGATGGAGGCGTTACCGTGTTAGACAGCGTGGT
>NW_007786193.1:2402-2661 GCF_000696425.1 Galeopterus variegatus
TTTGACAAAATACACAGAACTGGGTAATTTATAAGAAAAATGAAATTTGTTGCTTATGGTTTCTGAGGCTGGGAAGCCCAAAGTCCAAGGAATACGTCTGGTGGTGGTGACAGTGACCCCTCACGTTGCAAGATGGTGGAAGCAGAGAGAGCAGAGACTCTCCATGTTCCCCTTTTAAAGCCCTTAAAACCACACCCCTGACCACCATTATTAATCCATTCACTATGGCACTGTCCTTCAGTCTAATCACCTCTTCAAG
>NW_007786194.1:0-498 GCF_000696425.1 Galeopterus variegatus
CTCCATGTCATCTCTAACTGTCTATACCACACGTCTCACGGACATGAGGCTAAAGACCCTGGCCAAGACAGGCTTGTTTCCCATTGTCCTCTTCCATTTGAGGTAGCAGCATTTCCACACACTCAGCAAAGGATTTTCTTGAAACTGTGAGGGCTCGCCCAGCAAGATGCAGTCCCCTGAGCCTAGCCTGCTGCTCAGGAGTCAGAACAGCCTCACTCCTGACCTTGGGAGTATCACCTTACATTATTCCCATACCTTGAAAAAAGAGATTCCTTCCTCATCGCTGTCCCCACACTGTTCCCAGGAAGTTTCTGTTCCACAGCTAAGTGTCCCAACCCAGCACCCAGGGGCCCTTCAAAGAGGCTGCATCATCTGCCAAGGGAGGTACAACCAATGTGTCCTGGCTCAGAAGAGACCAGCAACTCCAGTACACGCCTGGGGGGGGGAAGCACATGATCCTCATAACTAACCTGTGCTCGAAACTTTGCTGGGAAATCA
>NW_007786194.1:2441-2661 GCF_000696425.1 Galeopterus variegatus
GCTGAGGATAGGAATTTCAGAATGGAAGGGCACCAGCCACTGCCTGGGAACATGGAGGCAGGAAGGCGCTGAGGCAGTTCACCTCCACCACCCACGGAGGTGAAGGGATTAGCCCAGGGTGGTGGGGACAGGGCAAGCACGTGAAGCCAGGCAGCCGAACTGCACAACGTGCTGTGCTGCCTCTGGTGGTCTCTGCCCCACACACACGCTCACCCACACA
>NW_007786195.1:0-2661 GCF_000696425.1 Galeopterus variegatus
GTACAAGCAGATCACATGGCGAGAGGAAGCAAGAGAGAGAGAGAGGGTGCCAGGGTCTTTTAAAGCAATGAGCTCTCATGGGAACTAATAGAGCGAGAACTCACTCATTTATCCCCCCACCCTCAGGGAGAGCATTAATCCATTCATGAGGGATCTGCCTCCATGACTCAGTTTCCAACACCGCCACATTGGGGATCAAATTTCCACATGAGTTTTGGAGGGGGCAACATGTCCAAACTCCATCAGTAGGGTTGGCCTTTATAGTGCTGGAGGTAGAGGAAGCAAATGTAGCTATCATATAAGTATTTGATAGTAAATGCATGTTCTATGAATCAGCTCACCAACTAGAGAGCCCCAAAAGAAGAAAAGAAATATCCAGTTGGAAGTGAGTTAATGACATTCCATCCCCAGACAAGCAGGTTTCACAGTTCATCCTTCAGGACAGCCAGGTTCTGCCCATAGAGTGGGTGACGCTGGCACTTGTGGGAATGAATGCCTTTAAGCCACTGATGGTGTGATCTGGAACAAGTGACACATAGCCCCTCTGTGCTATACAGTTGCTCCATCTTTAAAATCAGAGCAGAATTATCTGCCTCTCAGGGTGGTCATGAGAACCAAAGTAGACCAAGAGCAGAAGAAGATGCTATAAATTCCCAAGACTGGCTTGCGTGCCCAAGGCCAGAGCTTCCAATCCGTGGCCACTGAGGGCTCAGAAAGCACATTTTTATAGAGCTCAGTCCTTCAGTGTTTAGAGGCAAGGACCCCCTGCCCCCATCCTGCCCTGCAACCTGGAAAAAATACCATTCATCCAAGGGAGTCAAAAGACCTGAAACCAAATTCCGAATCTGCTCGTGACTCCCTGTGTGACCTTGAGAAGTCACTGACCCTGTCCCAACCTCTGTTTCCTCACATGCAATATGAGAATTGGAAGAGAGCCGGCAACATCCATTAGTCCAAGGGCCAGGGATGGTTCAAGCTTGGCCACATTTTAATTGCTGTGCAGTAAAGTTAAAAAAAATGTTAATATAGTGAGTTTTTGATAATGCCTTGTTTATTCAGTTCAAAGGACTGTACTTATTCTGAGGTTATGACCTCCCTCTTTTTGTATTTCTTTAGTGATGGTAAAGGTTTTACTTTATTTTTACACTCTTGTTGTCCTTTCTTGATGAAATTAGAAGATGGCAACCCATGTACACCCTCCTCGCTTATTTATTTTTATTGGTCTATGAAATCTCAAAGTATGACAATTAGTAGATGAGATGACCGATATAGTCCTTTTAAGCTCTGACAGGATCGGATTCTAAGGGAGGCACAAGAATGTTCAGACTTGGGAGCCGGACAACCTGGGTTCAGAGTCTGACCCCGTGCTTAGAACTGTGTGACATTGGTCAAGGTACTTGTCCTCTTTGTTCCTCATATGAAAAACAGGGATGATAATAATAACCACCTGACAGAGCTGTTGTGAGGATTAAGCATGTTCAAGGATATACAGTGCTTCAGACAGTGCCTGGCAGAAAGAAAGTGCCTGTTAAATACCAGTGACAACAATGATGTGAATGTTGGTGGTGGTGGCAGTGGTGGAGGTGGTGGTGGTGATGATGATGGTGATGGTGGTGATGGTGGTGACGGTGGTGGTGATGGTGGTGATGGTGGTGGTGGTGGTCATGGTGGTCATGGTGGTGGTGGTGGTGGTGGTGTTGGTGATGGTGGTGATGGTGATGGTGGTGGTGTTGGTGATGGTGGTGATGGTGATGGTGGTGGTGTTGGTGATGGTGGTGATGGTGATGGTGGTGGTGTTGGTGATGGTGGTGATGGTGATGGTGGTGGTGTTGGTGATGGTGGTGATGGTGATGGTGGTGGTGTTGGTGATGGTGGTGATGGTGATGGTGGTGGTGTTGGTGATGGTGGTGATGGTGATGGTGGTGGTGTTGGTGATGGTGGTGATGGTGATGGTGGTGGTGTTGGTGATGGTGGTGATGGTGATGGTGGTGGTGTTGGTGATGGTGGTGATGGTGATGGTGGTGGTGTTGGTGATGGTGGTGATGGTGATGGTGGTGGTGTTGGTGATGGTGGTGATGGTGATGGTGGTGGTGTTGGTGATGGTGGTGTTGTTGTTGATGGTGGTGTTGGTGTTGTTGATGGTGATGGTTGTGGTGGTGGTGGTGGTGAAGGTGATGGTGGTGGTCGTGGTGATGGTGGAGGTGGTGGTGATGTTGATGGTGGTCATGGTGGTGGTGATGGTGATGGTGGTCATGGTGGTCATGGTGGTGGTGGTACTAGTTTTAAAGTTGTGGCCATTCTATAGCTTGACTCACCTGAATAAATTTGACTACATAGACCTTAGCAAACTGCAAGACTGGCTCTGAAAGACCTGTAGTCTCTTCAAGGTTGTAATAGTTTCTAACACCTATCTTGGTGGATCCTCACTGATATCCTAAGCCAATCCTGAAATCCTCTGATGCCCTGGCTGCCTTTTTTCCCATCAAGTTTTCAGTTTCTGAAGAAGCTGCAGATGTTCAGCACAATGTCTTTCTCCCAAGTCTTATGGATGGCAAACGATGCGTGGGTAGTTGCAACCTATTTCTGCACATATTCATTGACCACCTACTAAGTGCAAGGAACACCCTGTGTTTATTTTCCAGCCACTTGCAGTAAATGTTT
>NW_007786196.1:0-730 GCF_000696425.1 Galeopterus variegatus
ATGAAGTGCAAAGCTGAGAAAGGACCTTTACAGTCGAAAACCCTGGCAGTCACCTCTTTAAGCAATCAAACTTGGCTTCACTAATAGTGGGACACCTAGAATTAAGGTGACCCTTGACATGATGAACTATGGAGTAGCTAACGCCATCAATGAGGTGTTGTTGAAGAAAAAATATTTAATCTTTGTTTAGTCCTGCCTGTCAATGTAATTTCCAGATTTCACAGAGAGTAAAAAGTGAAAGCATAACATGAGGAAACTATCAGACAAATCAAGAATGTGGGATGTTTTATGAAGCAATGGTGGGAGGAGAGGGAGGGATGGGGGAGAATTGAAGGAAGGAAAAAAGGGAGGGAGGGAGGGGAAGAAAACAGAAAAGAAAACGGGTAAGATAACCAAGTAGAACGCACAAACCTGGAATGGACTATGATCTGAAAAACAGTTCTAGAAACATTCTTTGTACAATGAAGGATATTGGAATATAGTCTGAACGTTCGGTGCAATTCTGGAATTATTAACTCTCTTCGGTGTTACTATGATTATGTAGAAGACTGTCTAACAAAACGATGCTCAAGTATTAACAGGTGGAGTGTAATGGTGGTACCATAATTAATTTCAACAACAACAATACACACACAAAACATACACAAACAAACTGTGAACAACTGCTGAATCTAAGTGAAGGATACGGAATGTTCATTCTTTCAACAGTTCTGTATATGAACATTTTCAC
>NW_007786196.1:2419-2661 GCF_000696425.1 Galeopterus variegatus
CTGTTTCCCAGGTTCACATCATCAAGTAAAGCAGGTGAAGTGGGCCCACATTTTCACACTTCCTGCGGCCAGCTCCAAAGCTTGACTCATTCGGGCTGCCGACAACTAGGGGACAAGAGCAGCCACACCATGCAACTGCCCACACCTTCTGCTGTTCCTGCCTGCGGTGACTGAGGAATGACTAGTAGCTTGGTAACTGCATCTCAATTTCACTTAAGGAATCAGGTCAATTCCGTGATTTT
>NW_007786197.1:0-533 GCF_000696425.1 Galeopterus variegatus
CATCGTAGAGATTTTTCACATCCTTTGTTAACTTTATTCCTAGGTATTCTATTTGTTTGCTGACTATTGTAAATGGGCTTGCTTTCTTGATTTCTTTTTCTGCTAGTTCATTGTTGAAGTATAAAAATGCTACTGATTTCTGTGTGTTGATTTTGTATCCTGCAACTTTGCTGACTTATCAACTAGAGTCTTTAGGTTGTTCTATATATAGGATCATATCATCTGCAAACAGAGACAATTTGACTTCATCTTTTCCAATCTGGGTGGCCTTTATTTCCTTCTCTTCCCTGATTGCTGTGGCTAGTACTTCCAAGACTGTCCTGAACAGGAGTCGCAAGAATGGACATCCTTGTCTTATTACTACTCTTAAGTGAGAAGCTTTCAATTTTACCCCATTCAGGATGATATTGGCAGTGGGTTTGTCAAATATGGCTTTAACTGTGTTGAGATACTTTCCATCTGTACCTAATTTATAGAGTCTTTATCATGAGTGAATGTTGAATTTTGTCAAATGCTTTTTGAGCATCTATAAA
>NW_007786197.1:2081-2661 GCF_000696425.1 Galeopterus variegatus
TTTGTTGAGACTTGATTTGTGACATAACATATGGTCAATCCTGGGGAATTTTCATGTGCTGCTGAGAAGAATGAATATTCTGAGGTTGTTGGAAGAAATGTTCTGTAGATGTCTGCCAAGTCCAATTGGTCTAAAGTGTTGTTTAGATCTTGTGTTTCTCTGCTGATTTTTTGCCTGGATGATCTGTCCAATGTTGAGAGTGAGATTTTTAGGTCCCCTACTATTATGGTATTAGTGTCTATCTCTTTCTTTAGGTCTAATAGTGTTTGCTTTATATATCTGGCTGCTCTGATGTTTGGTGCACATATATTTATGATTGTTATGTCTTCTTGTTGGATAGATCCTTTTCTCATTAAATAGTGGCCTTTTTAATCTTTTTTAATGGTTTTTGGTTTAAAGTCTATTTTATCTGATATAAGAATAGCTACTCCAGCTCGTTTTTCATTTCTATTGCACGGCATATCTTTTTCCATCCTTTTACTCTTAGTCTGTGTGTCTTTATAGGGGAGATGAGTCTCCTGAAGGCAGCATATTGTTGGGCCCATCTTTTAAATCCAATCAGTCAGTCTGTGTCTTTTAA
>NW_007786198.1:0-264 GCF_000696425.1 Galeopterus variegatus
CATTTTGACTTTTTTGGGGAGGGGGGTGGTTAAACTTTCCTTGGCTATTCATGAAATAGGTATAGATTTTAAATATACATGTATATAGATGGAGAGAGAGAGAAAGGAGACATAAGAGATGTTGTTTTACTGATTTCAAAACTAGCTACTCTGGAACTTAGCTTTTCTGATTTCTGGATTCTATCATCTAAATTTGTAGGTACAAGAGAACATATCCTAAAATGCTATTTTCAGATATTAACCTCTAGTTCCTACTCTTATACT
>NW_007786198.1:2383-2661 GCF_000696425.1 Galeopterus variegatus
ATATATATATATTCTGAAGGATATTTTGAAATTCTGATGTGAATCATATCCAAATTCATTAGCAATTTTTATATTTGCCCTGGGCATAATAGATTATTGGTGGAGCGGGGGAAGTGACATGTTATTTTGAGAAGAAAGTATAATTGTGCAGAAGTTCTACAAATAGTATTGTTACTTTTCCAGTTTGAAAAAATCTAACAGAATTTAATTTGGAATAATTAACGAAATTGTGGTTTATTTGTGAACAAATAGATATTAAGAATGAAAATATTTTCTTT
>NW_007786199.1:0-796 GCF_000696425.1 Galeopterus variegatus
GCCCCTGTGGCTCCAGGTGCTTCCGTGTTCATGACACAGTGGCTGGAAGGACAGGGACCAGTCTCTTGCACTGCTTCTGAGCATCTTCCTCGGCCCCACCGAGTGAGGCCAGAGTGGAGCGCTCCTCCCCAGGCCTCTGGTGGTCCTGACTGGGCACCCCTGGCATGGGGCTGGGGGGTTGGGACAATTTTCTGGTGCTGGTGCTTTCTGCCCCCCCCAAGGCCCCCAGGCACAGGAACAGCCACACATGCCTTCCACATTTCCCAAAGCCCCCCAGGGACGAGGCGCTGCCCTGGACAGGGGTGAGAACCTGCCGAGCTCAGCAGGCAGAGATCCCAGCGACACTTTCTTTTTTTTTAAAAAAAGATGACCGGTAAGAGGATCTTAACCCTTGACTTGGTGTTGTCAGCTCCACGCTCACCCAGTGAGCTAACCGGTCATCCCTATATGGGATCTGAACCCATGGCCTTGGTGTTATCAGAACCACACTCACCAGAGTGAGCCACGGGCCGGCCCCCAGCAACACTTCCTGTGATGCCGGATGCACTTACTGCTGGGGGCGCTGACGAGCACCACCTGAGCCTCCAGCTGCCACCCTCAACATGGGGACAAGTGCTATTTGCAGGTGGGGACTCCTTAAGATGAAACGAGAGGTGCACACAGAGCTGGTGGCACAGGGAAGTCAGACAAGAAGCTTAACAGGACACGCACCTTTGACTTTCCTGCAGATAAAATGACATGCAGTCGAGGCCCTCTCCTTTCCCTCCATGCAGGGGCTACCCTGAACCCCCTGGTC
>NW_007786199.1:2346-2661 GCF_000696425.1 Galeopterus variegatus
ATGATATACTTGTTGTGTGGCAGCCCAGGGGCTGCAGAATCTTGTTTGACCCTTGAACAGGGGCCGACTCATCACCCCATGGAGGGTCCAGGGGCTCAGTCGCTCTGCTGGGGTTGGGGGTGTGTCCAGGTTCACCTTGCCCAGCCGGCAGGTGTTTGTTTTGGTTTTTTAAACCTAACAGAGCAGGGAGGAGCTAGGGAACAAAAGCAACCCAAACCCGGGTGAGCAGGAGCCCATGTTGAAAATGGGCTATGGGGACAAAGAGCCATCAGGGGTGATGGGTTGGGGCCACCCTCCCCCAGCCCTCCTGCAAAA
>NW_007786200.1:0-2661 GCF_000696425.1 Galeopterus variegatus
AAAAGCAGCTTAAACAATAAGGGGCTTCCTATAAAATAAGAAATGCAGACTTAAGGTTTCATCATCATCAGTGCCTTGTTGCTTTCCAGCTTTCAGCTCTGCCATTCTCAGTTTGTTGGTAATGTTTCCCCTTATAGTTGCACGATAGCTTTGAGAGGGCCCACCTCTGGATGTAACAAATTTCAGAAAAGGAGAGCAGTGCTTTCTCCCTTGTGTCTCTTTTTATTGGGAGGAAAAACCTTTCTCCAAGTTCTCCCACCTCTATCCTGGGCAGACTTTCCCCCAATCCCAATGGCCAGGATGGAGTCGCATGCTCAGGTGTGTACCAATCTCTGGCCAGGGAATTGGATTCCCATATTGGCTTACTACTCAGTATTTACACCTTGGGGCTGGACACAGCCTGTGAAACCAAGGACACTCAATACCTGAACAAACCTGAAGGTCTATTAGTAAAGAAGAGGGGTAAGGCAAGCAGTGGGGTCTGCCACAGCACTTGGGGGGCCATTGATGGAAACTCTGAAGGCCCTGATGTCGTCGGTACCCAGCAAACTGCCCACAACTCCCATGGTCAGCAGGGCTTGAGGTACTGGACAAATATCAAAACTTGTGGGGTATTTCATAGAAGGAAATTGATAGTGTTAAATATTTAATAGAATTTAATTTAATATACTAAGTGAAATATTTATATGGTATATAATGTATAATATAGACTATTTTATATATCCTATATTTAATGTATTTATATTTAACATGTTAAAAACAGAAGGCTCAAGATTGATGAAATAACAACAATTGACCTTAGGTTAGTAGAAGAAAAGTAGAATAAACCCAAAGGAAGAATCAAAATGATAAAAGCAATAGATTAAGAACAGACATTAACAAAATAGAAAACATTAGAATAACAGTAACAATAGAAAAACATTTTTGATAGAGAAGATTAGCAAAACAAGTTTGGTTCTTTGAAAAGACTAAAAAAAAATTCAAAGTTCTGGTAAGAATGATCCAGAAAAAAAGAGGGAAACATAATATTAGAAATGAACAATATTAGAAATGCAAACATTAAAATATAAGATAGTGTAAGCCATGCTAAGCTTATAAAAATTAAGTTTAGATATAATGAAAAAATTTGTAGAAATTATAGCCTAAAAATTGACTTAGGAAGAAATAGAATACTGAATAGTCTTATAATCTAGGAAAATGGGGCCGATTGTTAAAAGTCTTTCCATAGAGGAAATTCCAGAAGCTTTCCACTGGCAATTTCTATCAGACATTCAAGAAATAAATAATTCCATTCTATACAAATTATTCCAGAATATTGAAAAAGAGGGAACAATCTTCAACTCGTATTTTGAGAGTTGGATCACTTTGATTCCACAATCTGATAAAGGCTGAATGGAAAAGGAAAATCACTCATAAATGTGATCACAAAAATCCTGCAGAAAGTATTAGCAAGCCAAATCCTGCATCAATTAAACATGTAAATCATGAACAAGTTGGGTTTGATTTACCATTATAAAATCAATTAATATAAATAATTATATTAACAGGTTAAAGGAGAAAAGTCTTATGATCATCTCAACACGTGGCAAAAAAAGCATCTGATCGAATTCAACACCTGTTCATGATAGAAACTCTTAGTGAACCAAAGACTGACCCTGTTAGTTTGGACGGCCCATTGGCTAAGTAGCATTTTCTCAGGAAGCTCCCTTAGATGCTCAGTGGAAAGCAAATGCTAGAACTCTTCTGTCCTTTGGGGCTCCTTTCCCAGTTTTCACTGTTGTCTGAACATTTCTTATATCTTTCTATATATAATGATCTTTTATTTTTTAATTTTTTAAAATAAAAATATACTGAATAGTCTTATAATCTAGGAAAATGGGGCCGATTGTTAAAAGTCTTTCCATAGAGGAAATTCCAGAAGCTTTCCACTGGCAATTTCTATCAGACATTCAAGAAATAAATAATTCCATTCTATACAAATTATTCCAGAATATTGAAAAAGAGGGAACAATCTTCAACTCGTATTTTGAGAGTTGGATCACTTTGATTCCACAATCTGATAAGGGCTGAATGGAAAAGGAAAATCACTCATAAATGTGATCATAAAAATCCTGCAGAAAGTATTAGCAAGCCAAATCCTGCATCAATTAAACGTGTAAATCATGAGCAAGTTGGGTTTGATTTACCATTATAAAATCAATTAATATAAATAATTATATTAACAGGTTAAAGGAGAAAAGTCTTATGATCATCTCAACGTGTGGCAAAAAAAGCATCTCATCGAATTCAACACCTGTTCATGATAGAAACTCTTAGTGAACCAAAGACTGACCCTGTTAGTTTGGACGGCCCATTGGCTAAGTAGCATTTTCTCAGGAAGCTCCCTTAGATGCTCAGTGGAAAGCAAATGCTAGAACTCTTCTGTCCTTTGGGGCTCCTTTCCCAGTTTTCACTGTTGTGTGAACATTTCTTATATCTTTCTCTATATAATGATCTTTTATTTTTTAATGTTTTAAAATAAAAATAGGCATGTTATATATACTGTTACTTAGTTTCACTTGCCTGCTGTGGACATATTTTCTCTTCAATATGTATATAGATCTACTGTTCTCTTTAATACCTACATAATTATTGTATATAAACCATATAAACCATAGTTCA
>NW_007786201.1:0-2661 GCF_000696425.1 Galeopterus variegatus
TCTTCAATTCAGATAGATAAATACCTAGAAATGTGATTCCTGGATTGTATGGTGAAACTACATTTAGCTTTGTTAGAAACTGCCAAATTGTCTTGTGAAGCAGCTCTGCCATTTTGCATTCCCACCAGCAATGAACATAAGTCCTTCTTTCTCTGCATCCTCACTAGGAACTAGTGTGTTTAGTTTTTTGGATGTTAGCCATTCGAACAGTCATGTAGTGACATCTCATACTTGTGTTCATGTGCACTAATTTAATGGCGCATGATGTTGGGCATTTTTTCATACGTGCATACTTGCCATCTGTGCATCTTCTTTTATGGGGGGTGGGGTGGAGGATGATTATTCGTTATGTCTTTTTAGTTTTTTGTTTTTAATTTTTATTGAAACATAATGATTGCACATACTTGTGGGGTTCAGAGTTGTATTTTAATACATGTATAAAATATGTTTTGATCTTTTCCGGGTAATTAGCCTATTCATCATTGCAAACAAACATTTCTTTGTGATACACACATTTGATCTCTTCTAGTCGTTTGGTTACATGTAGTAAAACATTATTGATCATAGATTTCTGGGTCAACTATATGCCAGTAGGGCTTATTTTTCCTACCTTGCTATACTTTTGTGTCCTTTAAAAAACATTTAACTAGGGGCCGGCCCGGTGGCACACTGCTACAGTGCACCGCTTGGGAGCGCGGCGGCGCTCCCGCCAAGGGTTTGGATCCCACATACAGACCGGTTCCCGCTCACTGGCTGAGCGAGGTGTGGACGCAACACCGTGGGCTGTGATCCCGTTGCCGGTCCCGGTCTGGTGCGGGCGCAACACCGAGGGTTGCGATCCATTGCTGGTCATGAAAAAAGACAAAAAAGGGAAAAAAACAAAAACAAAAAAAACCATTTAACTAACCCTCCTCCCCCTTCCCTTTCCTACCTCTAGTAACCATGTTTCTTCTCTCTCCTTTTAACAGTTCAACTTATTATATTGTTTACTTGTTTTTGTTAGTTTGTTTACTGATTTTGTTTTGTTCTCTTTTAAGCTCTCACATGTGAGTAATATGTAGTATTTCTCTTTCTGTGCCTGACTTATTTCATTTAACATAATTTTCTCTAAGCTCATCCATGTTGCCACAAATGGCAGAATTTCATCCTTTTTTATGGCTCCCTTGTGTGTATGTGCCACATTTTCTTTATTCAGTTATCTGTGGATGGACAATCAGGTTGGTTCCATATCTTGGCTTTTGTGAACAGAGTTTGAACATGGGTGTGCAGGTATCCCTTCAATGTGATGCAACATCCAACATGATTCAACATTCCTCTGAATACATACTCCGTAATGAGATTGCTGGATCATATGGTAGTTCTATCTGTAATTGTTTGAGAAACCTCCACACTGTTTTCCATAATGGCTGTACTAATTTATAATCCTGCCAAAAATGTATAAGGATTCCTCTCTCCCCTTCCTCGTCAGCATTTGCTATTTTCTGTTTTTTTGACAATACGCAGACTAACTTGGGTGAGATGGTATCTTAGTGTGGTTTTGATTTTCATTTCCATGATGATTATACAAAAAGAAATCTTAATATTCATAGAACACCAAAATACCTTGAATATCCAAAGCAATCCTGAGCAAAAAGAGTAAAAGAAGAGGCATGACACTACCTGACTTCAAATTATACTACAAAGCTATAGTTTCAAAACAGCATGGTACTGGGATAAAAACAGACACATGGACCAATGGAACAGAATGGAGAACCCAGAAACAGACTGATGTACTTACAGCCAAGTGATATTAGATAAAGGCTTTAAAACCATAGATTGGGGGAAAGGCAGCCTCTTCAATTAATGATGCTGGGAAACCTGGACATCCATGCATAAAAGAATTAACTAGACCCTTGTCTCTCTCCACATATAAAAATCAACTCAAAATGGATTAAGATTTCAATGTAAGATCTGAAACTAAAACTTTTAGAAGAAAATACAGGGGAAATGTTCCAGGACATAGGACTAGGCAAATTTTCAGTGAATAAGACCTCAAAGCAAAAGCAACAAAAGTGAAAATAAACAAGTGGCATTACATCAAACTAAAAAGCTTCTGCACAGCAAAAGAAACAATCAACAGAGCAAAAAGGCAACCTACAGAACAGGAGAAAATATCTGCAAAATATTAGCCCTGAGAAGGGCTAATTTCCAGAATATACAAGGAACTCAGACAACTCAATAATAAAAACCAAATAACCAAATTTAAATATGGGAAATGGAGCTTGACGGACATTTCTCAGAAGAAGACACACAAATGGCCAACAGTTATATGAAAAAATTCTCAACATCACTAATCAGGGAAATCTGTATCTTCTTTGATAAAACATCTGTTCAGATATTTTGTCCATTTAGTAATTGGGCTGATTATTTTCATATTGTTGAGTTTTAATATTTCCTTCTCTAATTTGGATATGAATACTTTACAGGATTTGTCTTGCAAGTATTTTTTCCAAGCCTGTGCTTTGTCTTTTAATTCTCTTAACAGTGTTTTGAATAGCAAAACTTTTTAATTTTAATAAAATCCAACTTTTCAACGTTGTTTTATAGATACTGCTATTGGTGTGACTAAAAACTCAACTCCAGGGCCGGCCCGGTGGTGCACTGCTACAGTGCGCCGCTTGA
>NW_007786202.1:0-263 GCF_000696425.1 Galeopterus variegatus
GGAAAAGTTTAGTTTAAGGAGGATTAAATTTTTAACTAAGTAGGAAGGGTGAAGGATTTCATAGCAGAGTCACCCCAAGGAAGAGGGACCAAGTCTACTTCTGTGATCATCCAGATTTCTTCACCTGTTATTACAGTATTAATAATACTTACCTCACACATGTTATGAAAAGAAAATAAATTATAAACATAAAACACTGTGCTTAGAATATAGTAGATATGCAATAAATGTGAGCCCTTTTTATTTTTATACTTAGTATATTT
>NW_007786202.1:2385-2661 GCF_000696425.1 Galeopterus variegatus
CTTAGTTGAAGACATTACTTTCTTTAGATATAAGGTTGGCTGTGGTTTCAATCCCAGCATTGCCAATTTACTAGCTGTGTGACACTGAGCAATTCATTTTAACTTTATTACCCCTGGGTTCTCCATCTATAAAATGGAAATGATATTACTTGCCTTCTAAATTTGCTAGGACATTGAGAGCCCTGTGTCGTACCTAGTGCATTAATAGCAAAACACCCTCTTCTTGTTACCATTTGTCTTATATTTTAATGAAAGAGAATCTGTAAAGATGTTACA
>NW_007786203.1:0-320 GCF_000696425.1 Galeopterus variegatus
CAAAAAAGTCCTCATGTTTGTTTCTCGTTACTTCTCCAATTGGGTGCTTGGATGCTCGGGCACTGGTGGCATTACAGAAAGAGCAGGGAACAAGTATCCGGGCCTCTCTGAGATGTTGAGAAATTCTCCTTTTATCTCTGAGCCTCAGATTCCTGATCTTTAAAAGAAGGAAGTTGAGCTGGCTGCTTGGGGGAGCACGGTGCTGATTAACACCAAGGTCAAGGGTTCAGATCTTCTTACTGACTTGCTGCCAAAAAAAAAAACTAACTAAAGTGAGGAAGGAGGTGAGACTACATCATCTCCCAAGGTCCTGGCACCTC
>NW_007786203.1:2417-2661 GCF_000696425.1 Galeopterus variegatus
AACAGCATAACAGTGGTGGAAATAACAAGTCAGCTGGGCTCTAATGCTGAGTAATGAGCTCTATCGTGGGGATGCACTTGTGGTCAAAGAACCATGGCGGCTTTGACAGCAAGCCCCCAGGCTCTTTTACTCTGCTACGGGATCCTGATAAATAGAAATAGATAATGCATATGGATTTTTTAAAAAATCTTTGCTACAAATGGTCTTTAACCTACTGAGCTCTAAGAGACTGGACATCTGACTT
>NW_007786204.1:0-234 GCF_000696425.1 Galeopterus variegatus
AGCACTTCCTGAAAGCCAGCTGCATGGAGGAGGGGCATTAGAACTGGAGCTTTGGAGGATAGATAGGAGTTTCCCAGGGGAAGAAAGCATTTCGTTTAGCAGTGAGCAAGAGAGGTGGGAGTCTCTGACCTCCTAGATGTGGGCAGAGGGAAGGGGACTTGCAGAGGCCTGGCGGTGTGAAGGGCACAGCTGCAGAGGAGGAGGAATTAGGTGAGGCATGGCGGATGAGGCTGG
>NW_007786204.1:2362-2661 GCF_000696425.1 Galeopterus variegatus
GTGAGCAATAAATTTCTGTTGTTTATGAGCCACACAGGCTACAGCCAGTTACATAAACGTACTATAACTTTTATAAAAATCAAGGCAGTCACCTATTGGTAATGAAAAGAGTTTCAGGACTGATGTCTAATTGAACAGAACAGCAAACCATGTATCATTGTGTAAACCAGAGGCCATAATAGAGTTGTAGAAACAATAATTACATGAATTGGAGTTTCAGAGAGGGGGACTTCTTGGACAGGGTTTTTGCTAATTCTCAGCAGGGTCTGATGATCACACTTGGCCGACATGGGGGGCAG
>NW_007786205.1:0-301 GCF_000696425.1 Galeopterus variegatus
TATTTTAGCCCCATAATAAAAGATTAGTGAGAGAGTCCCTCCACTGTATTACTGACAGAGCATAGCAAGGTATAAGTTGTGAGCACATGTTGAGTAGAGTGTGATGATGGAAGCTCTAAGGAAGGAGTCAGAACGCCTGCCAGGGCTCTCCTGGGTCCCCGCCCTTGCCCTGGAGTTCAGACCTGTGTGTGGAGACCCTGCCAGCTATGGGTGGGCCTAAGAGAAATGGGCGGAGGCTCAGGGGGAGAAACCGAAGGCGAGGTGAGCTAGGACAGCTTTGGGACATACAGCTACATGTGTA
>NW_007786205.1:2439-2661 GCF_000696425.1 Galeopterus variegatus
CAAAGGCTAACAGGCCTCTGCTGGCCTTATACCCAGGAAGACCACTGCTGTCGCCGCACCCACCAGCTTTTATCCAGCGGCACTTCCTGTGTACCTGGGGACGTCAGGCAGGAACGGGGTGCGTACTAATGCACTTGTCCACCCTTGCTTCCCAACGAGAAGTGATGTCTTAGAAAAGCAACGAGACACCAGGAATTTCCCACCTGTACGTCACCTACTGTG
>NW_007786206.1:0-2661 GCF_000696425.1 Galeopterus variegatus
ATGGGTCCTGGCAGACTCTAGGTGCTTTGTGATTTCAGAATAAAGGTGTACAGGCTTCTTGCTGGGACTCTGGTGATGGACAGAATGTGGTCACACCTGTGGTGGCTGGGAAGGTTAAGTCATTACTCACTCCTAAGTGCATCTGGATAATCATGTTTCTGTAAATGGCAGCACAGTCCATCCAGATGCTCAAACTGGAAACTAGGAGTCATGCCTGCTTCCTCCCTAACCTCATCCCACCCATCCACAAGTCCTGTCAACTCAAACTCCAAACACACCTGAGACCCAGCCACTTCTCTCTATCTCATCCACCTCCACCCCGGCCACCATCCTCTTGTCCAGATCAACTGCTCCAGCCTCCTCAGGGATCTCCTTGCTTTTCCTCTTGCTCCTCTCCAGTCTGTCTTCCATTTTGTAGCCATAGGGACTTTGTAAAATGGAAATAAAATCATGCTATTTCCCAAAATGCTTCCCATTGCTCTGCCAGCCTCCTCAGGGATCTCCTTGCTTTTCCTCTTGCTCCTCTCCAGTCTGTCTTCCATTTTGTAGCGATAGGGACTTTGTAAAATGGAAATAAAATCATGCTATTTCCCAAAATGCTTCCCATTGCTCTTAGAAATCCTGATGACCTCTTATCGCCTATGACATGGTCTGAGCCCTGCCCAACCAACCAACCTCATCTGGTACTGCTCTCCCTCTTTCCTGCTCACTCCAGTCCCACACACTGGTCTCCTCTCATTTTCTATAACACACTCGTCCCTTCCCACCTTGGCACTTCTGCCAGTGCCGGCAATGACTTTTCTTTGTTCTTCATGGCCAGGTCCTTGGAGGTGCTTAGAGAGGCTTTCTCTGACCCCCCATCTAAATGATTCTTCTCACCCCAACTTGAATCTCATTACTATGTTTATTTCCTTTTCCGCACTTATAAAAAGCAAAATATTCTTTTAATTTATTTGTTTACTTGTTCATTTATTACCCCTACTGAACCCTGATCTCCATGAGGACAAGGTCTGTGTCTGTCTGTATCACTACAGTGTCCTCAGTGCTCAGCATAGTGCCTGGCACACAGTAGGAGCTCACTAAATATTTGTTGAATGCATTATCCATTGCAAGGAAACCTCCCAGCAGGGTCTACAAGCTCCCCATGCTCATGCTGACGTAGTCTCATCCCACCACACCCACTGTCCACCTAACCACATGGTCTCACCACTCACAGTTTCTCCAGCCAGGCCACTGTCACTTTAGCTACAGCACTCTCCCCACTCTGACTCCTGAGAAAGCTCTGAAGCAAAGAAAGTGTCCTCTAAGCCTTTGTGTCCTCAAGGCCTTGGAGAGTGCTCTGCACCTGGCAGGTGCACAGGAAAGGTTGATGATGATGCAAAAACTCTGCTTCAAAACAATATTGCAGACAAGGTGGGAGGGACCAGCAGAATCTCGCTAATGTCATATCAAAGTCACACAAAGGATCTTTGAGAAATCAAGGAGAATATTAGAGAGGCCAGAAGATAAATAATATATTAACCTTCCAAGAAAAAGAAAGATTCAATCTCAAGAAAAATTCAAGACCTTTTTATTAACTGGCCAGTTGGCAACTAATTTAAAAAGAATGTGGCAATTAGCAAGATCTAATGTCCACCCCCAGAGATGTAGATTCCTGGAGCTAGAGCATCCCAGGCAGAGGAATCAGCATGTGCAGAGACCCAAGGTTGTCCCTGCTTGGCCATGTGTGGGACAGCAGGTCCATGTGGCTGAAGCACAGACAGCAAGGGAACAAGAGGGGCAGATGAAGGTAAGGGAGCAGAGGTGCAGGATCAGTACGGCCTGGTGAGGATCTGGCTTTAATTGTGAGTACAAAAGGCTTGTAGCTGAGGTCTACCTTAGAGCAGCAAGTTGGAGTCAAGCAAGACAGGAGAACATGCCCTTTAAATTCTTCTTGCAAACATTAATGAAGTAAATAGGTGAGTGGGATAATACGATAAAAGACAGCTTTTAAAATCAAAGACCTGAGTTCAATACACAACTCCTATGACCCAGTTAAGTATATAAGGAAACATCACTAGGTTCACAAAAAGGAATGTTCTAGAACATTCACAGCAGCACTGTTCACAATTGCCAAAATGCCCATCAACAGAATGGATAAGTAAACTGTAGTGCTCTCACACCATGGAATACTATGCAGAAATAAAAACGACTGACATGCAACAATATGTATGACTCACAAACATGACATTGAGTGAAAGAAGACACAAACAAGAGCTTTACACTGTATTTTTCCATTTATTTAAAGTTCAAGAATGGGAAAAACCAATCTATGCTGTTAGAAGTCAACATAATGGGGGGCTTAGTGTGGGGTAGCAACTGGGAGGGGACATAAAGGGGGCTTGTGGGGGCTGGTCAGATCTGTTTCTCTACTTGGGTTCTGGTTACATGGGAATCTTCTGTTTGTGAAAACTCAAGCTGCCCTTGTGCTTTCTGTGTACTTTTCTATCTGTATTCTGCACTTCAAAGGTTACTCATTTAGGGCTGGCCAGCTAGCTCAGTTGGTTAGAGCATGGTACCCATAACACCAAGGTCCAGGGTTTGATCCCTGTACACGCCAGCTGCCAGAAAACAAAATGTTACTAATTTTAAGAAGTAGTTTAATTTAGTTTAGACAAAACC
>NW_007786207.1:0-2661 GCF_000696425.1 Galeopterus variegatus
TCCCTCTCCTGCCTCTCCCGCTCCTGCTGTCTCTCCTGCCGCTCCCGCTCCAGGCGTTCCTGCCTTTCCCTTTCTTGTCTCTCTCGCTCCAGCTGCTCCTGTTCCAGCCGTTCCCTTTCTAACCTCTCTCTCTCCAACCTTTCTCTTTCCATTCTTTCTCTCTCCAGCCTTTCCCGCTCCAGCTCCTTTTGTCGTTGCTGTTCTTGTAGTTGCCTGAAATTAGGAGAAAAAAAAAATTTTTTTTAATTAAAAATATGCATCTATGGCTGCTCATGATTTTTAAAAAGCTATTCTTTTCACAATGCACCTCTGTAAACTTTATTTCTGATTCAAATAAAAACCATGTAGAGCATGCAATCCATATCTCTCCTCCTATATGAACAAAGATTACTTTGACAGAGATGACTTACGTTTCATACAAATGAAAACCATTTCTCTTATTAGCATCATATTGGTTGAATGCTTCAGCACATTACACGGTCTCATTTTATTCTGTAATTTTCATGAATGAAGTGCTGCAAATATTTTCCAAATAACTGAATATATACTACTAATGACCAAAAGTCATTATTTTAATCATTTAATGAATAAACTTGTAAAACTGCAATTTCCTTCCTAAAATATAACATCAAATTTTAATTGTACAAGTAAAACACTATCATTTCAAAAAATACAATGGCTGGCTACAACAGGTCAATAAATGTTTTCTGAATGAAGAAAACAGTTAAGAAAGAAAGAAACTTTAAATCATTGAAATCTCACATCCAAAGGCAACTGTAATTAACATTTTGGTGTACAGATACTTCCAGACCTTTCCTCACCTAAAAATACACACATGAACTTTAAAAACCAAAAAAAATGGAATCATATTTCCCTACTACTCTGAAATCTGCTTTTTCTCTCACTTAATACATTGTGAAAGTTACCCTAAGGCACTTAGTTTGGCATTTTTATTTTCCATGAGCACATAATATTCTACTGTTTAGCTGTCCACAGATTAAGCGGTGTCCTATAACAGAATACAAGTTATGCCATTACTGCAATAAACACCTTCATCTTTGAATCATTTTCTAGCAGCTTCTATTGGATCAATACTGACATAGAGATTTGCTAGGTAAAAAGGTATAAATTTCTTAAGAATTTTTAATACATGGTGCCAAACTGTCTTCAGGAAAAGTCACGCCAATTAACCCACCGTAAAAAAAAAAAATACACACACACGCACATTAATTATCCTCATCTTATACATATTTTCTAACATTGTGGGAAAGATTAAATGACATAACACCTTAAAAATTCTTTAAAAACTACCTGGAGGTTAAGAGCACTCAATAAATGTGAGCTGTGATAATTATCATTGCCTGGAAATTTCAAATTGGGACTTTCTCTGGGCTGGCTAATAAACTGGTTGGGTTCTGATTAGAAGCAAAGCTAAATGACAGAACAAGTAAGCTGTCCTTTGCTTCTGCAAGCAGTATCAATACACCCGTAAGAGTTTTACAAATCTCTCCCCCTCCCTGTTCCCTAAGCTGAGTAAAAAACAAAAGAAAGGGCTCATTTGACAAGTAAATTAACCCTATGTCTCTCACAAAAACACACAGCCTCTTTCTGGACATTATTACTGTAGTTAACAATGACTGCAAGAAAAGAACAGAAGAAACCTATGGTAGTGCTTATTACGAGTAGTTTAAGATACTGACTACTACCAATAAATCTGATTTTGGGGATACAGTACTGACTTCATTATGCCATTTGATAAATTACTACCTGCCAAAGTTTTTCAGGGATAACAATATCACTGCAGGGATGAGGGCAAGTATTCTGAAGGATGTTTTTAATAATAAATTAGACTGGGGAGTGGCCAGTTAGTGCAGTTGGTTAGCGTGTTGTGTACCAAGGTCCAGGGTTCAATCCACACACCAGCCAGCTGCACCCCTCACCCCTCAAAATAGTAATAAAAAATTAGAGAGAAGTTTCTTTGTTTTTTTTTTTTTAAATAACCTGCATCCAGTGAACAAACTCAGGTTGGGCTTGTATTAAATTTTAAACATTCAATACATATCAAAAAATAAGGGCCATTTTAAATGTAATACTCTCAGCAATCTATTGTACACAAGGGGTAAAAGATACACCCATATTATCCTAATTAGAATATATTTGAATAGAGAACCCAAAGGAAAGTATTTAACTTTAGAGCACAGTAGTTATACCAAGAAATATATGATGAAAAGATCCAAGTTTTTAGGTCTTTTTACATTTCTGTGTCACCTCTTTTATTTTTATTAAATATAAAAGTACACAGTTTTTAAAGCTTATAATAAAAACCAGCATTTGACTGCCCCAACCTTCCCACCCATGTTTCCTACTCGTTTAGTTGTTTCTTATGTTTTAACTCTAGATATCTACTTTCCAATGGGAAGATGCCTCCCACATTCCCTCACCACACACAAGCTTCTCCCCATGTAGCCATGGGAAAATAGTGATTTTTAGTTAACTCGATATTCAGGGTTTACATTATTAATATAATAATGTAAATACTGTTCACAGGTGAACCACACAGTATTCTATAACTACGTTTCATCTCTTTACTCCCAAGTTAATGGCTGTTTCCCTAAGCAATACAATGGTTTTAACTCAAAAAAAAAAAAAAAAAAAAAAAAA
>NW_007786208.1:0-250 GCF_000696425.1 Galeopterus variegatus
CGACAGTGACCCAGGGCTCTCACATTGCAAGATGGTGGAAGCAGAGAGAGCAAAGACAGACTCTCCTCTTCTTTTAAAGCCCTCAGAACCACACTCCTAACCATCAATATTAATCCTTCACTACTGCACCGTCCTACAATCCAATCATCTCTTCAAGCCCCACCTTTCAATAACCATAATAGGATTTCTCACCCTCTTAACAGTCACAGTGGGGGCTAAGTTTCTAACACATAAAACTTGGGGGACACAA
>NW_007786208.1:2339-2661 GCF_000696425.1 Galeopterus variegatus
GACTTCAATTAGATAAGAGTGAGTTAAAATGTTGTTAGAAATGCAGAAGTGATCAAGCCTTAGCAACAATGTCAGCAACTAGTGATGTTAAAAAGAAGACCTGAAAACATCAATTCACTTTCACTCAATTACATACCTAAGAATGTATCCTAAGGAAATAATGGGGATGCACAAAATTCTTTAGGTTTGAGATTGTCTATTAAAGCATTATAGTAGAAATAAAAATTGAAACAAGTTAAATGTCTAGCAATAATGAATGAATATATAGTACATCCATTATTGAATATATTATGGTAAATTCATAGAGTAGAACATCTTCAGT
>NW_007786209.1:0-263 GCF_000696425.1 Galeopterus variegatus
AAAATGCTATGGAATTAGGAGGCAGAGAGGATGGCGTGGTATTAACTGGTTAATTCTGCTACCCTAAAGCTCTATTTGCTTTTGAAGTTAAAAATCATGACCTCTTTTTCTTTTCAAGGCTGAAACTACACATTTTAAGCGCATGACCCTATGACATGCTTTCCACCCCTTTATTCATGGTAGTTTCTCCGTCATGTGCTAGTTTTTCTTCTTATTCTTTTGGACTGCTCAGGGCAAAAGCTGGCCAGAGACTTGCTTCTGGA
>NW_007786209.1:2202-2660 GCF_000696425.1 Galeopterus variegatus
TGGTTTAAAATTCAAACCATGGATAAGAAGGCATTTGCATGTTTATTTCAAGGGGACAAACCCTAGTGTCTGAATGCCCATGGGTCAGCTTTGCATCCACATTATCTTCCTGGAACCTCAAATCGGAGCCCATGTGTTCTCCTGGAATCTTGTGACCCAAAGCGCAGTGGGATGCCGCTGCATGGCTCATGTTCACTCTTCAGCCGTTGCTGTTTTGGTTTGGGGGACTAGAACAACAGTTTCTGTACATTTCATATAATTATCCTTCCATGAGGTAGACAGTGACGTGCCATTTGTGGAAGCCAGCAGCACATAGATTCTAGCTCTGCCTGCATTTCGTATTCTCTTCAGACCGACCTGTGTTATACCCACTGTGGAGGCTTCTGCTCACAGACCGGGGATATTTCCCTGCTACATCCCGAAGTCAGGAGAAAAGTCCCGGCATGGTAGCCGGGCTC
>NW_007786210.1:0-2660 GCF_000696425.1 Galeopterus variegatus
ACTGAGAGGCATGCACAACAGTCACCTGTCACACACAAAGCCGGTCCTTATCATGTAACTGAACACATTCAAATATTCCCCCCCACGTAACTCCACCCTTATGTTACCAAAATGAACGATGTTTTCATACACACACACACACCCCACACACACACACAGACAAGCCCTGAGAGGCACTCTTCTCTTCTCTATTTTTGCTACCTTACAACCCCATTCAGAGGACATCACCCCCAAATTCCAGTGTGTCAGGCCAGAGCACAAGGCCCACTTGGAAACGACCCCCTGGCTGTGCTGCTGACCTCTCTTCTTCACAAACCTTCCTGCCCAGCTCTGTGTCACCACTGAGGCCAGAGTGACCAACTGCCCAGCAACCTCATCGGAATGGGCAATTGCAGAGGAGGTTGTCCCTCGAGCACCCCCCAGCCAGCGGCTCTCTCACACACAAGGCCTGCCTGTGCTCCTGGGCAGCTGCGGGCCTGGCCTGGCCAGCATGCAGGGAATAAAAGAGGACTGTTCTGGGCCTGGAGCCCTGCACCAGGGCAGCGGCGGCGGCAGCACACCCCCCTCGCAGGCTGGCGGCTGGCTGGGCAGTGGGAGCAGAGCCTCCCCGGAAAACAGGAAGTCTCCTCTCTCTTCACCTGCTCTGTCCCAGCTTCCTGAGGCTCTGGAGGGAAGCCTCTTCTAGCCTCAGGCTCCTGGAGCCTTTCTCTGGGAGCTGTGTCTCTAAGGGTGGCCACCACTTACACTGTCAGCAGAAGATGCCACGTTTCTGGTGCTTAGAGGGGCTGAGTTTTAGAGATCTCTAAGCGAGGCAGATCTGCCGGCAGTAGCAGACTATTCTTTACCAAGGGAGGGGAGTGAACTGACCATCCTGGGAAGGATGGTCAAGGGACATTGGCGGGCATTTTGATTCTTGCTTTTTCAGACTTTGTTCTCTCCTCAGCCCTGCTTTCTGTGGGCAGAATATGGGGAAAACTGGAGCTCTTATATCAGGCCCCGAGACTCTCTTTTGGGAAAATGAGCACATAGGCAGGTCCAAGGCAGCAGGCCCAGCTGTTGGTCACTGCCTGTCACCCTGTGGACCTGCTGCTTCAGTCCCAAGGGCTTGGGTGGCAGGCTCATGGTCTGAAAGGCTCTTAGTGGCACCAGCCCAGTCACAAGCATGGACGAGAGAGGGAGTCGGATGGGGTCAGAATCTTGTTTGAAAAGCAAAGTTGAGATGGCTTTATTTATTTATTTCACTCGTATAAACGGATTTATTTTAATTGTGATAAAATACATGTGATCTAAAATTTACCATCTTAACCTTTTTTAAGTGTACAGTTTTGTAGGGTTAAATACATTCACATTGTTGTGCCACCAACAAGATGGCTTTAGAATGATGAGTGGTGAATCCTCGCACTGGCCTCAGCCCATGTGTCCCCAGAGGCCTGTACCCTGCATGTTGTGTATCCGCGTGTCTGTGTGTGCTTATGTGTAATGGTGATAGAAGTGGGGATTCCTACCTGGCAAGTCACCATGGGTAAAGGAACTGAAAAATTTCCCTAATGCAGATCAATCAATCTATCAAGCTACCTACCATCAATGGCCAAGTAGCTCTGAATATCAGTGAACTCATAATCTTGTTAAGAAGACCAAAATCACAAATGAAACAATTAAGAGCTACCATGAGGCTGTCATACTGCTTTGCTAGGACACCTTTTATAAATGCCCCAGGGATTCAGAAAAGGGAGTCAGGACAGTTGATAAAAGCTTTATTAAAGACAGAGGATTTAACTGGAGCTTGAAGGATGGGGAGAATTTTAAAGGGGAAAAAGGGGCCAGCCCGGTGGCGCACTGCTACAGTGCGCCGCTTGGGAAGCGCGGCAGCGCTCCCACCGAGGGTTCGGATCCCACATACAGACCGGCTGCTCACTGGCTGAGCGAGGTGCGGGGGCAACACCAAGAGTTGCGATCCCATTGCCGGTCCCGGTCCGGTACGGGCGCGACACTGAGGGTTGCGATCCGTTGCCAGTCATGAAAAAAGACAAAAAGGAAAAAAAAATAAAATAAAATAAAGGGGAAAAAGTGTGTGTGCGTGTGTGGTGTGTGTGCGTGGTGTGTGTGCGTGTGTGTGCGTGTGTGGTGTGTGTGCGTGTGTGGTGTGTGTGCGTGTGTGGTGTGTGTGTGCGTGTGTGGTGTGTGTGCGTGTGGTGTGTGTGTGTGTGCGTGTGGTGTGCGGTGTGTGGTGTGTGTGTGTGCGTGTGTGTGGTGTGTGTGTGCGTGTGGTGTGCGTGTGGTATGTGTGTGTGCATGTGTGTGTGTGGTGTGTGGTGTGTGTGTGGTGTGTGTGCGTGTGTGGTGTGTGTGTGTGTGGTGTGCGTGTGGTATGTGTGTGTGCATGTGTGTGTGCGGTGTGTGGTGTGTGTGTGGTGTGTGTGCGTGTGGTGTGTGTGTGTGTGCGGTGTGTGTGTGGTGTGCGTGCATGTGGTGTGTGTGTGCGTGTGGTGTCTGCGTGCATGTGTGTGTGGTGTGCGTGCGTGTGGTGTGTGTATGTGTGTGTGTGTGCGTGTGTGTGTGGTGTGTGTGTGGTGTGTGTGTGTATGTGTGTGTGTGTGGTGTGTGTGTGTGGTGTGTGTGTGTGGGGTGTGTGTGTGTGTGCATGTGTGTGTGAGTGTGTG
>NW_007786211.1:0-300 GCF_000696425.1 Galeopterus variegatus
TTTGTAGTATAATTTGAAGTCAGGAAATGTAATGCCTCTGCTTTTATTTATTTATTTATTTATTTATTTATTTATTGCTCAGGATTCTTTAGCTGTTTAGGGTCTTTTGTTATTCCATATGAATTTTAGGATTTTTTTTCCATTTCTGTGAAGAATGTCATTGGTATTTTGATGGGGATTGCATTGAATCTGTAGATCCCTTTGGGTGGTATGGACATTTTGACTAGGTTAATTCTTCTAATCCATGAATAAGGAATGTCTTTTCATCTTTTGGTGTCCTCTTTAATTTATTTCAGCAGA
>NW_007786211.1:3403-6063 GCF_000696425.1 Galeopterus variegatus
TCTTTGTATTTCTGTGATATCAATTGTAATGTAATGCCTCCTTTTTCATTTCTGATTTTTGCTATTTGTGTATTCTCTCTTCTTTTTTTAGATTCATCTGGCCAGTGACTTCTCTGTTAGGCTTAACCTCTCAAAAAAACAACTTTTTGGGGGGCCGGCCCGGTGGCGCACTGCTACAGTGCGCCGCTTGGGAGCATGGCGACGCTCCCGCCAAGGGTTCGGATCCCACATACAGACCGGCCGCTCACTGGTTGAGTGAGGGGCGGGTGCAACACCAAGGGTTGCGATCCCGTTGCCGGTCCCGGTCCGGTATGGGCATGACACTGAGGGTTGCGATCCGTTGCCGGTCACAAAAAAAGACAAAAAAAAAAAAACTTTTTGTTTTGTTGATTTTTTGTATCATTCTTTTGGTCTTTATTTCATTTTGTTCTGCTCTGATCTTAATTATTTGTTTCTGTCTACTAGTTTTGGGATTAGATTGTTCTTTCTTTTCTACTTCTTTGAGATTTAATGTTAGGTTGTTTATTTGAGGTCTTTCTATTCTTTTGATGTAAGCATTTATTACATTAAACTTCCCTCTTATTACTGCTTTTGCAGTATCCCATAGGTTTTGGTAAGTTGTACCTATATTTTCTTCATTTCAAGTAATTTTTTGATTTCCTGCTGTAGTTCTTCTTTGACCCATTGTGTGTTCAGGTTCACATTGTTTGATTTCCATGAATTTGTATAGTTTCCATAGTTTTGTTTGTTAATTTCTGATTTTATTCCATTGTGGTCTCAAAATATACTTGATATGATTTCAGTCTTTCTAAATGTGTTGAGAATTAATTTGTGACCTAACATGTGGTCTATCCTGGAGAATGATCCAAGTGCTGATGTGAAGAATGTATATTCTGTCATTGTTGGATGGAATGTTCTATATATGTCTGTCCTGTCTATTTGGTCTAAGTAGGTGTTTAAATCCAATATTTCTCTGCTGATCCTTTGTCTGGATGATCTGTCCAATGCTGAGAGTGGTGTGTTAAAGTCCCCAACTATTACTGTGTCAGATCTATTCCTCTCCTCAGATCCAATAAAAGTTGCTTTATGTGTCTGAATGCTCTGATATGGGTGCATATATATTTATGATTGTTATATTTTCTTGTGCATTGATCCTTTTATAATTATATAATGTCCTTCTTTGTTTCTTTTTATAGTTCTTGATTTGAACTGTATTTTATCTGATATAAGTATGGCATTTCCTGGGCCAGCCCAGTGGCGCACTGCTACAGGGTTCAGATCCCACATACATACCGGTTCCCGCTCACTGGCTGAGCAAGGTGCGGGCGCAACACCAAGGATTGCGATCCCGTTGCCGGTCCCGGTCCGGTGCGGGCATGACACTGAGGGTTGTGATCCGTTGCCGGACACGAAAAAAGACAAAAAGGAAAAAAAAAAAAAATTAATCTTGATTTGAACTGTATTTTATCTGATATAAGTATGGCATTTCCTGCTTGTTTTTTGTTTCCATTTGCATGAAATATCTTCTTCTGTCCCTTTACTATTAGTCTATGTGTGTTTTTATTGGTGAAGTTAGTTTCTTGCAGGCAGCATATTGTTGGGTCTAGTTTTTCAGTCCATTCAGTCAGTCTGTATCTTGTAAGTGGGGAATTTAGTCCATTTACATTCAGGGTTGTTATTGAAAGGTTACCTTACTCATGCCATTTTGTTAATTTCTCTGTGGTTGTTTTATATTTCTTATATTCCTTTCTTTCCTTTTATTGTTTATCTTTGCCATTGGGTGTTTTTTTTTTTTTTTGTAGTGATCAAATACATGAATATGTATAATTAGATTGGCCAATATGCCATTTTTTTATGATCCCATGTAAATATATGACTGGCTTTCTGAAACATGGATTCACTTTTTATACAATTTATACAATTTATTTTCCGTTTGTTATGAATCTAATTTATTAACTGACCAAAATGAAAAAAAAAGTATAAGTAATTTGGGGGGGGAATAATGTGTTTCAATACATTAACATTGCTTCAATTTTTATGAAGTTTTCTTTTGTATTTTGAATGGGCAAAGCCAAATTTTTAGTGCAAAAGTCACAGGCCTAAGATTCCAATTTAAAATAATTGCAGCTTTTCTCTCCTGATTTAATTTTTTTCCTCAATGTAGATGTAAAACACAAAACTACATCTAACAGGAATAATTATTGTCTTTAGCTGCTAATTAATCTAACCAAATATATATCTTCTTCTTATCTCTTTTGGTTTATCCTACAGCCTAATAAAGTGTGTGTGAATTTCTTCAACCTTAGTCATTGAAGTAAATACTATGGTTTGAGGAAGATTTTCATTTATCTTAATTTCCTGTGGAAATGTTCTATGAAATATTTGTCATCTATTTGCTAGCATACCTTTTTAGTGCCAATAACCTACTCTAAAGAGAAAGAAATGGCCTCCCTTTTCATTTTCTTCCAATTGTTTGTGACATTAAAATATGATATGTATTGGAAAAAGACATTATCTAAAATTAGTGGGAAACCTGTAATGGATCATTTTATTAATTGAGCAAGATAATATCTTGAGAAACACTGCTACTAGACTATGAAAAATATACAATTGAGTTTTTCCAATGGCAAAACTGTGTTAATTCTTTAAAACTAGGGACA
>NW_007786212.1:0-267 GCF_000696425.1 Galeopterus variegatus
TACATAATAAACACTGAATAAATATTACTTGTAATTATTATCATTTATACCAAACAATTATACGAAACATTAATTCATTAAATATCATAGCAATTCTATTAAGTAGGCATTATTATTCCCATTCTATAGCCAAGGAAACTGAGGCTCAGTAGAGTAAGGATCTTTCCCAGGGTTATGTATGTAGTGGAGCATCCAGGGTGGATACTCACTAATGGCTCAGTACAAGCTTGTTGAATCCATTTGAGCAGACTGGCCAGACTTTGTTGT
>NW_007786212.1:5261-7921 GCF_000696425.1 Galeopterus variegatus
TAAGAGTTGGAACCAACCTAAATGTCCATTGATGGATGACTGGATAAGGAAAATGTGGTATCTATACAAAATGGAATACTACTCTGCCATTAAAAAGAATGAAATCCTGCCATTCACAGCAATGTGGATGAACTTAGAGAAAATCACATTAGGTGAAATAAGCCAGGCACAGAAAGAGAAGTACCACATGTTCTCACTCACAAGTGGGAGCTGGAAAAAAAAATGATACAGCAATCACAATAATACATTGAACTTTCAAAAGGAGAGAACAGAGCTGAGGTTACCAGAGGTGGGAAAGGGGAAGGCAGAAGCGAGGTAAGGGAGGAATTGGCAAAGGGGTATGAAAAATGATGACACTGTATAATGTTGAATTTACTAATTGTATAATCTTGAATTTACTAATTATCCTGATTTGAGCATCACATATTGAATACAGGTACCCCACAGATATGTACTATCAACTGTTACAATTAAAAAATATTGGTGCATTGTTATTAATGAACTACAGACTTCATTCGGAGTGCGCCTGCTTTTTCCACGGCTATCTTTTTTTCATGTTGCACTGTCCGATCCAGGATGCCACACAGCATTTATTATCACGTCTCTATAGTCTCCTCCAGGCTGTGACAGTTTCTCATTCTTTCCTTGTTTTTATAACTCTGACAGTTCTGAAGAGTACTGGTCAGATATTTTATAGGATGTCTCTCCGTTTTACTTTTTCTGATATCTTTCTCATTATTAAGCTGGGATTATGGGATTTGGGGAAGAAAACTACTGAGGTAAAGTGTCCTTCTTACTGCTTTGTATTGGAGGTGCATGACATATACATGGCTTAGCACTGCTGAAGTGAACCTTGATCCCTTGGCTAAGGTGGTATCGGTCAATTTTCTCCACTTTAAGGTAATATTTTCTTCTTTCCATAATTTATTCTTTGGGAATGAGTCCAGCCCACATTCAAGAGTTTATTCTAACTTTCTTTCTTTTTTTTTTTTTTCCTTTTTGTCTTTTTTTGTGACCGGCAATGGATCGCAACCCTCAGTGTCGCACCCGGACCGGACCGGGACCGGCAACGGGATCGCAACCCTCGGTGTTGCGCCTGCACCTCACTCAGCCAGTGAGCAGCCGGTCTGTATGTGGGATCTGAACCCTTGGCGGGAGCGCCGCTGCGCTCCCAAGTGGCACACTGTAGCAGTGTGCCACCGGGCCGGCCCCCTAACTTTCCATCTTTGCATAATTTTAACCTCTTTCTCTGACAGTAAGAAATCTAGTTTCTATAATCTATAGTTTATTTACTTGTTTAACTCTTGTATCCAGTCAAAATGCAGTTTCTCTTTTTATTTTTTATTGAAACTTAATTGACATATTTGTGCGGTACAGAGTTGAATATCAATACCAATGTACAGTATGTAGTGATTGAATCAGGATAATTAGTATATTCATTATTAGAAAACACGACTATTCTTTATGAACTTTTACCAATTTCTTGCTAACACCCATGTCCACACCACAGTTCTGTTCTTTCCTTTTGAAAGTTCAATGTATTATTGTGATTGTTGTTTCTCTTTCTTTCATTCTTACTTTCAAATTTATTTATTTATTTTTAACTCCCATATATGAGTGAGGACATGTAGTATTTCTCTTTCTATGCCTCAAATGCCATTTTACAAAGTTAATTAGGTCAACTCCTCTTTTCCCTATCGCATCAGTGAGATTATGTGATACATTCATAATATAGCTAGATTTATTTTTCATGGTCTGTATTCCATCCTGGGATTTCTGGATATCCTGGCTGCTTTTAAAAAATTTTGTACGTAAAGTTTACTCTGTAAGAATTTTGACAAATGCAGAGAGCCATGTATCTACCACCTCAGAGCCAAATAGAATAGCCCCATCACCCTAAAAATTCCCCCTTGTGGCCTTCTTGCAGTTAACCCCTCCCTTTCAACCAACCACTGGCAACTATTGATCTATTGTCTGTTCCTATAGCTTTGCCTTTTCTAATATATCACATAAATAGAATCACGTACTATGAAGCTTTTTGTGTCTGGACTTCTTGCACTTAACAAAATACATTTGAGATGTATCTATATTGCTGCTGAATCAACAGCTTGTTATTTTTTATTTCTGAGCGTTATTCCATTGCATGCATGTAACACAGTTTATTGATCCATTTAGAACTTTGGATTTTTTTCTGCCCATTCAAAACGTTGTTGTCATTCTTATTATAAAGACCTCAGGAGCATCCTTGTTTTTGCCTTGCCCTAAGCTCGAAGTAGCACTCAGTACCTCTTTATAACCCACGCCCCTCAAAATCCACTCTTTGAAGCATTAGTGAACAATGCATATTTTGCTGTGGACTTTGTACAGGGAATTCCAAAAGGCTTCTTTATATGGTATACCCTGCAACAAACTGATTTGTTTGGTATTTCCAGATATCCCATCAAAAGAGAGAGAGAGAGAGAGAGAGACTGTGTGTGTGTGTGTGTGTGTGTGTGTGTGTGTGTGTTCTCCATTCTCCTTTACCCCACTCAGGGCTCTAACTTCTAGGTGTTGCCTTCCAGCTGCAGGACCTTCTTTCTACCCCCTTGCCATCATTCTCCTCTATTCCCTCTCCCCTGACTATATGGAATAATTTAGCTCTGATTCTCCCAAGCTTACAT
>NW_007786213.1:0-2660 GCF_000696425.1 Galeopterus variegatus
CACCAAACTGTAGAAGACAAATAAGAAAGACCATTAAAATACAGAGAGAAACGGATTACCTGCAAAGAAACAGTTAGCATCGCAGCTGAATTCTAAAAGACAATGGAAGCCAGGAAACTGTAACATATTAAATTGATTTTAAAAATATATATAGCTACATACCTAAAATTGTAAAATAGCATGATATCCCTTTAAGAGAAAAAGTAAAAAATAAAGTTCCCACAAACAGCTCCTCTTTATAGTAGCTTCTAAAATATATACTGTAGGAATAAGGAAAATGATTTCAGAAAAAACTACTGAGTTCAAGAAGAATGAGTAAGGAAATAAAGTGATAAATGTGAGTAAATCTAAGCAAATATTAATTCTATAAAACAATAATAAAGTCTAATTTGGAGTATATTCATTTTCTAATGTTATAAAAATTTACCACACATTTAGTGGCTTCAACCAACAAATATTATTAACCCTAAGTTTCTATGGGTCATGAGTCTGGGCACAGCTTAACTGAGTCCTCTGATCTGGGTCTCAGGTGGCTGCAATCAAAGTGTTAGCAGACTGTGTTCTTATCCAGAGGGGCCAATCAGGAAGAATCCACTTCCAGTCTCATTCAGGTTGTTAACAGAATTAATTTTCTTGAGGCTTTACAACTGAAGGCCCATACGTTTTGCTAGCTGGAGGCTGGAGGCTGCCTTTAGTTCCCAGAGGCCATCTCATTCCATAGACCCTCTCCTAGTATGGCAGCTATCTTCTTTGAGCCAGCAAGGTGAATCTCTCTCCAGTCTGTGTAAATAAATAATTAATGGAATGACAACCTATCACCTTTACCATATAAGGTAACACAATCAAGGGAGTGACATCTCATTTTTTTTTGTCATATTCCATTGGTTAGAAGCAAGGCACAGGTGCTGTCCACACTTAAGCAGAGAGATTATGCAAGGATATGACTCATAGGTGGTCACCCTAGGGTGTGTTCACCAGAGAGAAGTTGGGAAAACAAAAAAATAAGGCAGGATTAAGTCAGAAGGGTCATGCTCAAAGTTGAAACATGCAAAAGTCCTTGTAGGAAGTACAGATAGATACAGATTAATTGCAAACTGTAGGAGGTTACTTCAAAAAGTTCATGGAATGATTCATCCTATCTTTTAATTCTATTTTTCCACAAACTTTTTGAAGTACCCTCATATTAAGCATGAATGGAAAGTACAAAAGAAGATGGTAGAAATAAATCAAAATATATCAGGAGCCTAAAACACAAAAACACAAAATATTTTTAAATATAAAAGATAACTTGAAAAATTAATGTGGCTAAATTATTATCAGATTAACTAAAACTTAATGTAAAAAGCATTGTTTGAGTTAGAGAATCAATACATAATGACAAAGTAATTCTAAAATCCTATGCACTGAATTTCACAATTCAAAATTGCATATAGTAAATCACAAATCATAGTGGGTGATTTTGTGACAATTGCTTGGAAATTGAGAAATAGAAAAAAATCAGTAAAATATAAAAAACTTTAAAAACACAAATAGTGTACTTGAACTAATTGCAGTATGTAGAACAAAGCATGAAAAAATTAGAGACAACAAATTATTTTCATGCATACATGACACATCAATTAGATAAATATATACAAACCATGTAATAAGCTATAAAACTAGTTTTAAAAAATATGAAAGATTTGATAAGATATGGGTCACATTCTTTGATCACAAAGTTTGAAATCAGTAATAAAATGATTTCAAATTTCTAAACATATGAGATTTTTGTAAACACACTACTAAATAATACATCAAAGTAGCAATCAAAACTAACATCAGAAAATTTTAGAACTAAGCAATTATGAAAAATCCTAGATATCAAAACATGTAGGATACAGATAGAATAGTTCATAGAGAGAAAAGCTGAAAATTAACTAATTAAGCATCTAACTCGATTTAGATAAATATTGAAAAAATAAACCCAGAAATTATAAAAAGAAAATAAAGATAAAAGCAAAAATTACTAAAATATAAAGTAAAGATATAATGTGGAGAATCAACAAAACCAAATCTGTTCTTTAAAACAACAAATAAAATCCAGATGTCTCTGACAAGATCAAGAAAAAAGGGGAAAGATATAAAAAAAATTGGCAAAGTAAAAGGAAAAAACTTCAGAAGAAGCAAAGACTCTAAGAATAGTAGAATGTTATGGACAACTTTAGACTACGATGACAACTTAGATGAAAGGGGCACATTTCTAGAAAATTATATTTTACAAAACTGACCTATGAAAGAACTAGGAAACCTGTGTGATCCTCTAACCATTGATGAGATTAAACTGTTATCTTCTCATAAGAAAAAAACCCAAGCCCGCAATTATACAACAAAAAATTCTACTAAATATTTAATGAGAAAATAATTCCAATATAACGTAAACTTTTCCAAGAATATAAAAAGACGCTTTCCTCTTTAAGTTGTTTTATGAGACTATTATTATCATCTTGATTCTGAAATCCAATACAAGATATTAAAAAGCTAAATCCAGCAATATATTAAACACACATACACATTATTAAATTGGCTTTATCCAAGAAATAAAAGGTTAGTTAATATTTTTTTTTTAAAAAAACTATTAATACAAATTAAAATAATGGTAAAAACACACAAATCATGTCTTT
>NW_007786214.1:0-235 GCF_000696425.1 Galeopterus variegatus
CTTAAAGAACAGTGATTTGAATAACTATGTATTTTCCATTTTAAACTTTGAGGGCCAGGGCTGGCCCCATGGCGCACTCGGGAGAGTGCAGCGCTGGGAGCACAGCGACGCTCCCGCCATGGGTTCAGATCCTATATAGGACTGGCCAGTGCACTCACTGGCTGAGCACGGTGTGGGCAACACTACACCAAGGGTTGTGATCCCCTTACCGGTCACGAAAAAGACAAAAAAAAAA
>NW_007786214.1:2187-2660 GCF_000696425.1 Galeopterus variegatus
GGATGCAGCTGAAAGAGTACTTAGACTGAAGTTTATGGCATTAAATACTTACCTTGGAAAATTTATCAATATGAAGGAACTAGAGATAAATGGATAAATCAATAAAATTGAAAACAGAAAAATAGACAAGTATCAATGAAACAGAAATCTGCTTCATTGAAAAAATCAATAAAACATTTACCAATAAGATAAACCTCTAGCAAGACTGACAAAGAAATAAAGAAGACACCAATTACCATTATCAGGGATGGAAGGGGGATTATCACTATTAATCCCACAGACATTAAAAAGATAATAAAGGGCTGGTGGGTTAGCTCACTTGGTTAAAGCATGGTACTGATAACACCAAGATCAAGGGTTCAGATTCCCTTACCAGCCAGCAACAAAAAAATAAATAAATAAATAAATAAATAAATTTAAAATAAAATAGTAAAGAAACACTACAAACAACCCTATGCATGTATATTTCATAA
>NW_007786215.1:0-2660 GCF_000696425.1 Galeopterus variegatus
CCAGTGAAGAAAAAACCTAAATTAAGAGTTGTGCTTACATTCTCCCTAAAATAATACTTTTGTAAAAAAGGAGTAGTAGTTATTTATCTGAATTTGAGTGCTAAAGCTGAGAATAAATGTGAATAAAAAACTGAATGTTAGCCAAGTTAAAGGCTTATTTCCTGAGTAATATACAAAGTCTTAAAAGAGAATAAATAACACACCATAAGCAACATAAGATTCTATGGCTTTCAAAGTATATGAGGAGAGAAATAAAATCCTCCCCAATTCTCAAGAGTCAACTAAATACAGACCTTAATTTGGAGGTTAAAGTGCTTTCTCATTTGACTGCTCCAGGTGAACCAAATTAAAAACCCTGCCAGAATTTGCTTTCCTCCCTTCTAAATATCCCATAACAATACAAAAATAACAACTACAGGCAGAAGTCTCACTTTGATCGTCTTACACAATGAGAGGGACATGAACTTTAAAATAAATCCACCATTTGGAATAAAAAATTATAATAAATCCCTATAAGTCACTGTGTCATATGAGCTCCTTACAGTGGACAGAAAAATTACAAAGGTATCTCCAAAATATTTTCAGTAAGGAGGAATGTTAGACAGTGATTTAGCAAAACAGCACTAACTCTAAATTCTCAAAACGGAGTCAATATAATTTGCTTCCAAACCTGACCCATCTAAGTGTATGAAATTTTAGCAATTAAAGATATGCACGTCTCTGAGAAATTCTGAGAAATCGAATTATGTTTTAAGGCTGATGGATTAGTGAGCAAATAAATCACTTAGGCCAAATTTCACAAGTATCCCCTTCTCTTTCTTCTCTCTTCAGCTATTAAATACTAGTTAGCCAAACCTACTCTCTGAAATACTCATCTTGCAAAATATCCAGGAAAAAAATATAGTAATAAAGAGAAGTATGTTTTCTTTTCTTTTTTTTTCACTTTACTGGGATATAATTTTCAAATAGAAACTGTGTAAATTTAAGATGTACAATGTGAAGATATGATATACTAATACATCGTGAAATGAAATGATCACTACAATCAAACTAGTTAACATGCCCATCACCTCACATACTTACCTTTATTGTATGTGTGGTGAGACCTTAAGACCTACCTTCATAATAAATTTCAATTATACAATACAGTATTGTTAATTATAGCCACCATGCTGCACACCAGATCTCCAGAACTTGCATAATTGAAACTTTGTGCTCTTGACCAACATCTCCCATTTCCCCCACCTCAAGCCCTGGCCACCACCATGCCACCCTCTGCTTCTGCGAGCACCACTATTTCAGATTCCACATGTAAGTGAGATCACCCGGCATTTGTCCTCCTGTGGTATCTTGTCTTTTTCATCATCTTCTATCTAGCAACACTAAGCTAGCTACGGTGAAACCATCTAACTGCTCAGAAGAGATTTTGCTGTGTGTTCAGAATTCTAGGATGAAGCCAGTGAGACAGAAAAGGGAATGGGCAACTTCTTCCTTCTCGTTTAGAGCACCTTTGTTTAGAAAGATTTTTCCACTATGTTCTTTCAAGAATGTGTCAGAGTGGTTTGGGGGAGGGTGGGAAGACAGGGCAACTGGGATCGTTGCAATTGTACCTCAGGGGAGAAGGCCAGGGGACAAAGACTGAGAAACCTTTCCTGTGACTGTCGTTCTGTCACTGACACCAGCAGGAAGAATGCTAGCAACACCTCAGTCCAGAGCAGGAAGGAATAGAGTCGGAAAGAAATTTGAAGAGAAGACGCATAATTCAGCTCAACCAACTTGTTTTTTGACACGTAGCCTTGAAAAGAACAATTTTACCTCAGAAACTTGGCAAATGCAAACTGATTTTTTTGATAAGTTATCATATGCATTTTACTAAATGCACAAAGAGAGAGTGAGGGAGAGAAAGGCCAGGTATCCGAAGACAGGGAGGTTGTCAGGTTTCTCGTTTCTGTGTCATTTTTGTTTAGTCGGTCAGATGAAAATTCAAAACCATATAATTAGATGGTTGTTTATACATGATTAAGCATGAGCTCACTGGACTCTACATGCCAAAAAGTCAGAGATGTGGTTAAGGGCAAGAAGGAACTATTAATAAAAGGAAATAAAGCTGTAATACATTTTTCACTTATGAATAAAAATGTTTCAAAGGTCTCTAGATGGAAAAAGACAGAAAAAAATCAACCATGAGTAGGGGCAAGAAACCAGATAATTTTATAAATGGTTAGAATTCATGAGAGATAAAACATAAGCGACTGGTACAAAAAAGCTTTTCCTCCTTTATGATTCTAATCCTATTTTTTGCTTCTCGTAAACATAACTCACAATGAGAACATAACAAAACTTACCTGTATTATATTTCTTTAGAATTGTTCTAGGAAATATTTAGCAAGAACATGTTGTTCTTTTACAAGAGTTACTTGTCCTTCACCACTGTCTTCACCAGTAATCCTCTATGGAGAAACCAATAGCTGTCAGCTCCTTTGAAAAAGGCAGGTCCTTTCGGTTTTCATAAGTGCAGAATTTTCTTCCCACATTGCAAGCAAGGCTTAACTGACCATGACCTTCATAAAGGTAAGGCAGACCTTCCCAGGTCCCCCAGAAAATCTGTGATCTTTGATTGGGGCTCTGCAAAGTGGTGAATCAAGTGTTCACAGCTCAAA
>NW_007786216.1:0-208 GCF_000696425.1 Galeopterus variegatus
GCTCCAGGCACAGCAGCTGCTTGCTCAATAAACACTCGTCTCTTTTCTTTATTCTATCTCTCAGTTGCTGTAAACCTCTGAATCTATGGTGCGATGCAAGGATCAATCCCCAGTTATCCTGCATGCTACTCTGCCCTCCTAAGCCTTAACTATCACGGTACTGAGAAGCTTGCTGTACACTGAGGCAGCAAATGAACAACTCAGCTCA
>NW_007786216.1:2238-2660 GCF_000696425.1 Galeopterus variegatus
GTGTTTGTAGAGGAGGACCCAGGCGCTTACGCTCACTGGGCTGCTGGCCGTAGGTCTGGAAACTCCTATCCACCCACAGCCTTCTGTCAGATAATGCCAGAGCTTCCAGCTCCTTCCAAGCATCCATGCAACAGAATAATGACAGGAGTGGACCGAAGGAATAAATGCAAGGTTTTGACATTATTCAGATCAGTTGTGAAGGGCATGCCCTGGGATATCCCAAATTAAGCACATGCTAAGTGCCAAGCTCTATGCTAGAAGCTAGGAATCTCAAAATCAATATGACACACTGAACTTGGCACTCAAAGAACCCACAGTCCAAACAAGTCTTGTGTAAGTGCTCTTCCTGCCCCATGCTTACAACTCTCCCTCCACTGGGTTCCCACCATCAATGGCTGTGCGTTCTTGACTTCAGCCTTTTC
>NW_007786217.1:0-2660 GCF_000696425.1 Galeopterus variegatus
TCCAAATTCTGAATTAAATGTCTTTGCTTATTTAACAGATATGTATTATGTGCTTCTGTATCGCCAGACTAACTTAAGCATTATATAATGTATGCTGAATATGACAGTTTATATTGGAAGCTAATTAACAATGTGTTACTGCTAATTATAACAATAGTTATAGTTTATCAAGTGCTTATTATTAAGTGCCAGGCACTGGCTCTAAAACACTGGGATGATTCTAAGATATTTCATGTGTTAATCTTCAAAAATTATGAGGTAGATGGTGTTACTCCCATTTTACAATTGAGTAAGCTGAAACACTGAGTCAGTTGCCCAAGGTCACTCAGCTGGAATGGGAAAGTGCTGGAATGAAATCTAAGAAGCTACGGGCCTGTCATCATTCTAGTTATGATTCAGTGGCAGGCCAGGCATCCTCTTGAGTGCTGAAAGAATCTTTGCTTCTCTAAGACTGGCAATCTCTTTTGCTGGCTCCTGAGATGAGCCTTACTAAAGGACCACTGTTTGTCTTCAGTGGCATTGCCATATGTTCTCCCATTCAGCTCAGTTGCTCTCTGTTGAGCAGTTTCCATGGGCAAGGTCTTGTTGCTGGAGTGGTCACTAGGCAATACAGAAATGAACAAGACCATCCTGCCCTCAGAGCTTACAGTTTAATCAGGAGGAAAGTGTTGTATATGAGAAATTGCAGTACATATTGAATGTGTTCTAGAGACTCAAAAAGACTGTAGAAGCAGAGAGAAATTAATTCCATGCCGTGGTGTCAGAGTAGAGGGAGCATTTTAATTGTTCCTTAAAGGACAAGTTGATAGAAAGGCAACAGGAGTGGGTCAGCTTTCGTTAGGGAACATTCTCTAGTATGATGATAGGAGACTGTTATTTGAAATGTGTCCAAAAAGAAAAAGGAAGTGGGGAGTCTGAGAGCTATGCTGGAACACATGGATGAGAGGAGGGATGCTGATTTGGTAAATGACACCCATAATGAAGCTGTCAGTGTGCATACCTGTACTATTGATCTTTTACATGTGTGACCTATTGAAGACCTCTTGAGAGGGGAAGTGCTTTTAGGCTAGATGCTGCCCAGTTTCCGTCACCATCTTGAAAGCAATTCTGCCTCCTCATTATCTCCTGGTTTATTCATTTTACTTTCTGAAATTGCTAAGAAAAGAAGTTAAAGCATGTTCTCGTCTTCTCAAATGATGATGCACATCTCCTTAGTCTTACAGAATGATTTCAGTTGTCTGTAGTAAAAAGTCATCAGAAAGAATTAGAAAGTCAGGAGCTTTTGAAAACTGTTTTCTACCTGTCAGTTTTATATTAACCTGAAATTTGCATTGTTTTCTTTTGTGTGTGTGTGCCTATCTTAACTTTCTCTTAGGGAAGCTTGAGGGTTTTTAATAGCATTAATCTTTTGCAGTTTAATGTTTAATCTTATCCATTGTTATTCTAGTAAACTGTTAAGCAATCTGTTAGCTTCAATAAGGGCATAAAAGGAACACAAGTTGTGGCTATCGCCCTGCCCCTCACGAAGCTTGAGTTGTATTTGAGCAGAAAAGATAAACTTTTAGGAAACCCTTCAGAGGTATACAAGTAGGTAATGCATTTTTATCAAGGTCTCAGTTTTTTCTTTTGCTGCCTCCTTGTTTTTCTGCTCAGCTATATCACACTATATCAGTCACACCTCTATTTGCAGCCCCTGCCCTCCCTGTACCACTCTGCCTCAATTTAGTTTTATCTTAGATACTATCATGAAGCCTTTCTTGAAGCCACATACCTTGTACTTTGTGTGTTCACCGTACCTTTTGTGATGCTCTTTACAATACTTAATTGTACTTGTGTGCTTATCTTTCTCCATCCTTTAGACTGTAAACTCCTTGAAGACAGAAAACCTTGGACATAGAGTTTACTCAGCTTGAGGACTGATAGGAACTTTGGAGAACTACAGGTTTTGGAGGAACAGATATAAGTTTAATATTGGCAATTGCATTTGAAGTACTGCAAGATATTCAGATGGAGAGGTGTCAGTTGTAACATGGCCTGGAGCTTGATTGAGGCAGTAGATATAGGTCACGGTGTGGTAAGAGTTGCCAAGAGAAGACATTGTAAGGAAGAAAGGAAATACCCTCATTTAAGATGTGGTAAAGATTTAAAAAGCCAGTGAATGTGAGCAGAGGAGGATTGGTTAGAGACCTGTGAGAACTAAGTGATATAATGGATAGGAGGGAAGAATACTGTCAAATGGCACAGCAGTATAAAGGAAGTTGAGGACTGAGAAAAAGCCTGAGATCATTAATCAACATAGAGAACCATCTCAGTAGTGTGTGGAGAGGATAGATCCAGTTTGCCAGGGTCAAGGTGAGAGTGGGTGATCCGGAAGAAGCACTGAGGATAGACCATTTTAAGAGGTGAGGTAAAGGAGAAAAAAAGGATAAGGATGGCTTAAAAAGTACGGGTGTCAAAGGATAAAATTAGAATTTAAACATCTCATTTAGCTTTATTGGCGATTCTAGAATTGGGCAACATGTCATTCCGTAAAATAGGATAAGTGTTCCAATGAGCTGAGCAAAAAAGGTTGATTTTATAAACAGAAAAACGGCTGGAGAAAAGCAGGGGGGAAAAGCAAATGGGTCTTTTTTTTTTTTTTTTTTTTTTTTTTTAGATTC
>NW_007786218.1:0-2660 GCF_000696425.1 Galeopterus variegatus
TTTAATAAACTATTACTTTTTATTCATGTTGTTAATTGTACAGGAGATGACTTTAGAAGTAATGTTAATGTTAACATTCACCTATGAGTCTAAGAAAGGATATTAAAAAGATATACTATCTCTGAGTCAGTGAGAAATCTGTAAATGTAATATACATATATATTTACCAGTATTTTAGAGAAAACAGAAAGCATTCAGAAGCTTTTATTAATATGATGGGAGCCCCCTCCTGTAACACTGTCACATAGGTTTGATTCCAGAATGGGGAGACACGCTTGGTCTCCCCTGCACCTAGAACAGAGCCTGTCATCTAGTATGTTCTTAACAAATATTTGCTGAATAAAACATAAATTTTAAAGTTTCTAATTCTACAAATAGATTCAATGTATAGACATAATATCTCCAGGCAACTAGTTGATATGGTTATTACCTGTATGGTGTCTATTAGTTTCAATTACATTTCTATATTCAATTACATTTCTAGAAATAAAATAAAATTTTTAATTAAATAAATATTGAATTTTGATTCTCAGATATATCTTTGCATGGCTCGTAGTTTACCATAGGAGTCTAAAGATGGTCATTAGGTTAGGCAGGACTTTTCTCATACATGTTTTCAGCATATTTATTAGACTATTTAGAAACTTTTTTGCTTAAAGTAAAATAAAATAAAATACAGATTGTAACATATACTAGCTCAACATTTCTAAGAACATACATTAATTTTAGAGTTTTCAACTAAAGATAGTCAATTATAAATCTAAGTTCACCTCAACATCTCAAAGACTTTACAAAAATATTTGCTGTGAAAATAGTCTCTTTAATGTTGTCATACATATATTGACATGTGTTTTCAGGTTATTTAACTAAAATTAACATCGAGAATAAAATTTGATTATTAAAACTGTTGAACAAACAAGTGATGCATTTATCATTTTATTAACATTGTCTAAACCAAATGATAAAAATCATGTAAAGGTATTTGATTCCATATTTTAACACACTCACTTCTCAAAAAGTAAAAATTATTTTCCTTGAAGAAAAGTAAAAAGTACATTACAATCGAGTACATTAATTGGTGTTCAAGAATAACCTTTGAGCTTTTGATAATATAAGATCTGGTTCCATTTTTGTGTTTATATGCCCATTTACTTTGATTAAATACTTGATATTTACAAGACTACAAGAATTTCAAGTTGCATAAACTGGCAATTCATTTGTCAAATTAATTTTACGGATTAATATTTAAATAATTACCTTTCGTGATTAAAGTAAGCTTACAAATGTTCTAGCCTGGTTCTGATGGGATCAAAGGATTAGACTTATGAAATTTAGAGAAAAAAATAGTGTCTAGTGCATACCCGCTACTCTGAAGTTCCAAATAGCTAACAAAGAAGTTCTAACAAGTCTCACGGAAAGCTTCAAACAGCAGTACAAAATAGAACAGAGAGTTCAAAAATAGTTTTTGTTAGTTTTATTTATCAGTGCTTTAATAGGCAACATATAGCATCATCAATAACCATTAATGAAATAGTGCTATTTATGAGATATGTCTTTAACACATTCCAAGTGGTATTTTTAAATAATGTGAAAGGTCATAACAGAACTCTAAATATAGCCACCCAACTGTAATTTAAACTGCTTATACGATTTTTCTCCTTGAAAGAAGTCACATACAAAATAAAGAAGTAAAACATGTAAGGATGTATCATTTTAAAACCTGCACGTATGTAGATGATATTTACCATACACACACACAAGTTTACTCTTCATGTACTTGTTTATTTTTAGCTGTCTCAATAAAATGTTTTTCCTCCCTCTGTTTTACTAAAACATGCCTATCTAGGAAAGAAAACAGATGTAGAATTGGACAACTACGTCTTGTTTGGGCTTTTCTTCTGTCAAGTAGAATTTATGATCATTGTCACACAATAAGAGAATCTAAGTGAAACAGACAATAAGTCAGGAAGCAATTGCGGGGATACTTTAACACTGCAGCTTTGGAATTCAGGATTTGGTTACTAAAATTTCATTTGATTAAGCCAAATAAGGATACAATATACTTTCTTAACCAAAACCCCCAGAGCAATTGTAAAAATATAAGCATCAGTGTTACGGTGAGAGAAGAATCACAATAAACTAGTTTGTAAGAACCTTAAAATAACTTTTAAAATATATTCCTTACACCCAAAACAGGGGAACCACATTAATGTAGCCCTCATGAACTCTCCTCTTTCTTCCAATGTATTATTATTAAGATAAGCAATAATTTAGTCTGGTTAATTAGGTTTACCACAAAGCATCTGTCATTCCAAGTTTTCAATGACACATTAAATAATAATCTCTTAAACACTTTGGTCCCAAATTAGCAGAATTTTATTAAAACAGAATTCTAGTAAGAAGTTTACACACTATTCATATAACCTAATACAGATTAAATATGAAAATAATTTATGCAAAAATTTTTAACTTAATATTTTACCTCTGAACCTGTCCGTGTATATATTCTACATCTTTTCAGGCAATAAAATGAGATAATTTTTTAAAATGAGTAAAAAATTAGCTTATATGAATCTTTAAAAATAGAATTCACAGCATACTTCTCTTGGGAAGCTGCAGACTCTATACAGAACTAGATGATAAAAATGAATGGCAAAATA
>NW_007786219.1:0-719 GCF_000696425.1 Galeopterus variegatus
AACTGGGTCTTCTCTAGGTCAAATAGCAACTTATCAAAGCTCTACTTCTTAAAGAGGCCAGCTATAATTCTGATCAAAGGTAAAGTTTTTACTAAATTCTAGTATCAATGAAACTGTGAAAGCATCCCTAAAAACAAACCAAACACTACATTATTTTACATTTTTCCCAACTGGAGTAATATCCAGTTTTGTCCCACATGTGAGCATCTTTTGAGTTACAGAAAAAAAAAAAAGTTATGTCCTGATGTGTTAAATACTTTTTCTCTCTGACCCTATTTTTCCTTCCTATTGTTGCTCCTATGAGACATGCCTTGCCCTTACCAATTCTTAAATGTGTAGCTTAGCACACTCTGCATTCAGATTATTAGTGTCTATTCTAAAGCAACATTATTTTACTTTCTACTAATTTTAAAAGATCCGCATTTTTTTCTCTTCTCTTTCAATAGACACTTTGCTAAATGTTAGAAGCCTTCTGCTTCTTTTCTTTGGAAAATTTAGTCTAGCTAGCTTTTGCAACTCTGTCCTTTGAGAATAGTATAGAATGGAATAAAGAAGTTGGGGCAGTACAGGGGATGTTCAGACAGAGAGAAACAGTAAGTTCTCTTTGTTTTGAGGTGGTTGAAGTAAATGCCAATCTCATTAAGCCTGATTTCATTTTTTTTTTTTTTCCTGTTTCACTAGTTTACAAAAGGCTGACTCTTTTCCTTTGGACAAAAAGC
>NW_007786219.1:2228-2660 GCF_000696425.1 Galeopterus variegatus
GGCTATTAATAACGTGTTTATACAGATTAAACCAATTCAGTCTATGCCTTGTTTACATTGCTTTAATTCCTTTGTTTTAAATGCCTATAATATTGAAGTCACCCAGCTGGCATTTTCAAGTCACTAAATGAAGAACTACAAAGAAACTACAAAGAACTTCACTTTTAGCTTGAAATTTTTTTAAAAAGCAAACTAAGTTCCAAATGTATGTATGTGAGAATATATGTATGCATGTGTGTGTATAAATCTAAGATTTTTAGTAATATTGATATGTAAAATCACAGCCTTCTGTTTTATAAATGAGGTGACCCAGGAAGATTAAAAATAATGGAAGGTCCTATTGGATTCTCTGTTTGGGGGCATATAAAAAGAATTTTCTTTGTTCACAAAGTGAATTTCTTGAAGAAGCTATCATCCTCTTTAAAAAAAAAA
>NW_007786220.1:0-582 GCF_000696425.1 Galeopterus variegatus
AAATCCAATAATCAAAAGGAAAATGATATGTGAAACTAAAACAGAAACAAGTTACACTTAGGGAAGAAAGAGTTAAAGAAGTATTAATGATAGTTTAATCTTAGTTAAATCATTTTATAAATTGATATTTATGTATTTTATAGAATCATAGAATCACACTATAGCATAGATGTACTCAAAATATATAAATCAATAAAGGAAGTAGTGGGTAATAAGAAACAACTAATGCAGATTTCTTTCTTTCTTCCTTCCTTCTTTCCTTCCTTCCTTCCTTCCTTCCTTCCAGTGTGAAAATCTTATTTTTAAAAATTTTTATTTTATTTTATCAATATACAATGTGGTTGACTGTTGTGGTCCATTGCTGAAACCTCTCTCACCGCTCGCTCTACCGCCTCCCTCCCAACATCTTCATATCTGTTTGCTTGTCATTACAACTTCAAGGAATTGTGATGGTTGTGTTTTCTTCCCACCCACCCCCCGCACCAATTTATTTGTGTATTTATTTATTTAATTTTAGCTCGCACAAATAAGTGAGAACATGTGATATTTCTCTTTCTGTGCCTGACTCCTTTCACTTAATAT
>NW_007786220.1:2396-2660 GCF_000696425.1 Galeopterus variegatus
AGTCAGGTAGTCTTTGCTTCCAGCTTTATTTGTTTTGCTCAGATTTGCTTTGGTTATGCATCATATTCTGTTATTACATATAAATGTCTGGATAGTTTTTTCCATTTCTGGGAAAAAATGTCATTGGAAATTTGACTTGGATTGCATTGAATTTGTAGATCACTTTGGGTAGTAGGGACATTTTCACAATGTTGAATCTTCCAATCCATGACCATGGGATATCTTTCCATCTTCTAGTGTCCTCTTTAATTTCTCTCAACAGTG
>NW_007786221.1:0-2660 GCF_000696425.1 Galeopterus variegatus
AGGTAGTCTAACTAGGACAACCATAGATCATTACAAAAGAAATAAGGAGAATGTCTATGTTTGTTTATCCATTAGTTCATTCATCCATCCACCCATCCACGGGCTAGATTGATGCTATGAAAGATGAATTAAACAGAATAGTCCACAAAATCAAACAGGATGGGAAGGGATGGAAATGGAGGGGATGAGAAGAAAGAAAATAAATCTGATGCCACGGTTGAATATAAGGACAATGGGAAATGAGGACATTTACCAAATCAAAAGCAGAGAGGTGAAACACCACTTGGAAAGACCAAAAGGCAATTAATTGCTGGTTATCCCCAGATGCCAGGATAAAAGGTTACGTCCTATAAGAAATAAATGAAAAGTAGAAGAAACTGCTGAGTTCACATGGAATCTTCGCTTGGCGCAGGAAAGAGATGGCTCCTTTCCAGACCAAGAAACTGGAACTTCACAGGTGGTGGGATAAGGCTAGAACCTTGAACCTAGACCAACTCTGAGGGGTGGGGCGAACCCAGCTGCAGGTCATGGGGAGAAGTCCATACAGGCCAGGGCAGCACAGGTGCTAGGCGCAGGGGGAGACACAGTGGCTCAGCAGGCATTAAAAATCAGGCAGCCTAGAAAAAAGACAAGGTTTTATCTAGGAATCACAGGGAGCTCAGCAATGGCACATGGAAAGCCAGTGTCATGTGGGAAGGCAAGCAGGTGGTGAGTGGGCAGGAGAAAGCAGGGCCCCCACTGCTTGGCAGAGGCTCAGAGAAAGAGCACGAACTCTGGGAAGGTAAGCCAGGCACAATGGCAGGGAGGCCCCAGTCTTGCAGGAACTAGAAGAAAAATGGGAGAATTGGATGTAGGGGAATAGAGAAGTAATCATGTTCATCACAAGTACCAGGTTACAAAATGGGGCTGGGCCATGACCACAAAACACGAGCCCTGAGAAGCCCAAGAAGCCCACGAGTCTCCTGCTGAAGGTCCCTTAAATTCCCTCTGATTAAGAACCAACACCCCACACCCCTGGCCTGGGGTGGAACCTTTAAATGTGGTCAAATGGCTTCAGCTGTGGGGATCAGAGAGCTTCCAGGGCAGGGGGCCTGGCAGGTCATCATACTCAATTACTGGGTTTGGCAGGAGGAGGAGTGAAAAGTGTGGTTTTGGCAACGCTGCTGGAATTATAGGCCTTAATTAGATTACTGGATCAACCTCTGACTAGCAATGAATGTCCTTGGGGAGGTCGCTTAATCTCTCTGTGAGACTATGTCTGAGTTTCCACATTTAAAAAATGAAAATAATATTTCAGAGGCAGCTTACAGGAGAAGCCCACAAGAGCGACAGTACGGCTAAAAGGATTAGGATTTCAGCTGATCCTTCTATTATGTACTGCCCTTCACCCTCTGGACTTGCAAAAAATAAAGGAGAGCTGGGAGAAGTCACCTCAAATATCCATTGGAAAGAAATGCACTTACTTTCTATTTATGATAGGCAATGGAGCTAACTTTGCTGAACCTAAATTGGTTTCATTGTAAAATAATATAATATGGCTGAGTCATTTACCTTCAAGAATCTTATAAATGAGAAATAGCAGGGACAGAGTGACTTCATATTCCTACCGACCCATGAGAGTTGGACCAGAACAACCACAGAGAACACTTCAGACAAAGGATAGGCCCAGAAAAAGGGTATTAAAGGTTGACCATAGTCAGAACTGGGGAAAGAATTAGATTAAGTAAAGGGAGCTATTTATACTTGGAGAAATGATATTAATTTGGAATCTAACCAAAGAAATGCTGACTATTTAGCTAAGACTGAAATGCTTCTTCCAAAGGTTTCCAGAGGCAAGTCAGGAACATACTGAGAAAGTATTTTGAAAAGTGGTATAAATGAGACACAAACAATTCTATTTGCTATGATATCGTTTTCTTTATTGTGAGTGAATACAACTCCTAACTGTGAAAGGCTCCCAGCGGGCTGCTCCTTTAAGCTTTGGGCACAAGATTTGCAAATGACATTATCTAAAATTGGAGCTACTAAGAATCAATTATGAATGGGCGATATTAGCCACTCAAATATTTATCCCACCATCAGAAATAGTTTGGAAACACTCCCAAGTCCTGTTGGGATGGTTTGAGTTATCCTCAGGAAATTATAAACAGAAAGTAACAGATGCTATGCTTTGCTGTGGTGTTGCCTTATAGAATGATTTTGTCTTTACGGAGTTAAAGCAGAGGCAAAGTGCATGGTTTTCAATGTGTCTAGTCCAGTGCAGAAGATTTCCCAAGCTAGCAAGGTGAGTGATCCCTATATCCTTAGCTGCATCCCTGGTTACAAAGTAGGGTAATCTGGAGAGTTTTTGAAAAACAGCAATGCCGTAGATCTACCCCAGTCAAAACTCATCACAATCTCTGGGGGGCAGACACAGGAGCAGTGATGGTAGTTCACAGCCAAGGCTGGGAACCATTGCACTGGTGTATACCTTCAGATGGTTGAGCTGAACTCATAAAACTTCATGGCTTTCTGTTATGATTACTCAGCTTCCTTTGCTCTGTCCCATGATAACCAAACATGCTCTATTATTTGATTTTCTATGTTGGCTCTTTTTATTGGGGCTAAAAAAAGGTGATCAGCTGATTCAAGGCATCTGTCTTCTTGCCAGTTACAATTCT
>NW_007786222.1:0-310 GCF_000696425.1 Galeopterus variegatus
TTGGTCTGATGAGTTTACTTAGATCGATGTGCTTGGTCTGATGAGTTAACTTAGATCGATTTGCTCGATCTGATGAGTTTCTTTGGATCGATGAGCTTGGTCTGATAAGTTTTGCTAGATCGATTAGCTTGGTCTGATTAGTTTTCCCAGATTGATTACGTTGGTCTGATTACTTTTACTAGATCAATTAGCTTGGTCTGATTATTTTTCTTAGATCGAATGGCTTGGTGTCATTAGTTTTCCTAGATTGACTAACTTTGTCTAGTTAGTTGTTCTAGATCACTCTTTTGGGTCTGAATAGTTTTCGTAG
>NW_007786222.1:2349-2659 GCF_000696425.1 Galeopterus variegatus
GATCTTGGAGTGACGAGTTTACTTAGATCGAAGCGCTTGGTCTCATGAGTTTACTTTGATCTATTGGCTTTCTCAGATGAGTTTACTTAGATTGATGAGCTTGGTCTGATGAGTTTACTTAGATCGATGTGCTTGGTCTGATGAGTTTACTTAGATCAATTTGCTCGATCTGATGAGTTTATTTGGAACGATGAGCTTGGTCTGATTAGTTTTCCTAGATTGATTACGTTGGTCTGATTACTTTTACTCGATCAATTAGATTGGTCTGATTATTTTTCTTAGATCGATTGTCTTGGTGTCATTAGTTTTC
>NW_007786223.1:0-588 GCF_000696425.1 Galeopterus variegatus
CCCCACCCCCAGCATTCTGCCTGTACAGTGATGGAACCCCAGACAACCAGGACTGGTGGGGCCCCTGGGGAGCATCAAATCCAAACCTCAAGCCAGAGAGAGGAGGATTGATTATCCATCCGTTCACCCATCCATCCAATACTCATCCATCCATTCATCCCTCCATCCATCTCTCCATCCACTCATCTATCATCCATCCATTTATTCATCCGTCCACCCACCCACTCCATTCATCATCCATCCACCACCCATCTATCCATCCACCCATCCATCAACCATCCACTCATCTATCTGACTATCCACTCACCCATCCATCCATCCAACCATCCATCCGTCTGTATACATACTCCTGCATCCATCCTTCCATCCACCCATCTGGTGCTGACTATCCCAGACCTATGTCTGGTTCTGGGTATACCCAGATGAAGAATTTAGGTCTGCCTGTAGTTCCCAGATAGGATGCAGAGGATAGGACTCACCTGGTGGGACACATAGGACAATGCTCTGGCTTCTCACAGGGAGCCCCATGTCCTGCCCTACACCATCCTGTGGGGCCTTTCTTCATTCCATAGCCCTGATCCACACTTC
>NW_007786223.1:2266-2659 GCF_000696425.1 Galeopterus variegatus
CCAGCCCCTCCTCTAGGCCTTTTCTCCTTTTCACCTGCCTCCCTGGCCTCAGTCCCCAAGCTGCCTGCCTCGCTCGTTACAGAGGGTGTCTCTGGAATGGGGAACTTTACTGTATGGGTCTTCCATGACGTGCTGGGCACCCGGCCAGCTGTGTATACAGCAACCTCCTGATGAGGGGAACTGGATTCCTCCTTCCCTCCTTCCCTCCCTTTCTCCTTTCCTTTCTTTCCTTCCTTCCTGAAATATTCTTTCTGAGTGCCCACAATGTGCTGTGCATGCTCTAGACCCTAAGAAAGGCCCCGCCTCATGAATCCCACATTCTCCTAGGGAAAAGACACACACACACAAGCTGGTGAATCTGCAGGACCTCAGGTGGTCATAAGTCCTTTGGGA
>NW_007786224.1:0-439 GCF_000696425.1 Galeopterus variegatus
AGTTCCATCACTCTTTCAGTTTAATCCACCCTTCTTTTTACATAGCAGCCATTTTCTGCATGGCAGCCATGGTGATATTTTTAAAAAGTAAATCATACTTTTTTTTTATCCCTCCCACTTCTATCACTTAAAATCCCAGAATGAATTTTCAGTGCACTTGGAATAAAATCGTGCAGGACCCTACACGATGTGACCTCTGTTGCCTTTTCCATCTTCATTCCATACCACTCTTTCCCTTGACACTCAACTCTCCAGCTGGCTAATGCCTCAGGGTCTTTGCCTCTGTCATCCCCTCTTTTTTACAGCTTAAGGATAATGGAAAGTAGAGGGAGAGTCAGCCCCGTGGACATATCCGAGTCACCTTCTCTGGACACCCTATCTTAAGTAGCTCCCCTGCACTCCTGACAACAACCTTGTGTTTCATTTCCCTATTTAATTT
>NW_007786224.1:2330-2659 GCF_000696425.1 Galeopterus variegatus
TAAAGTTTGCTGTGCTTTTGTCTGCATTGCTGGAAGGACAAATGGTGCCCTGATTGTACACTGTTGTGTAAATTACCTCCTACAGTCACATCATTTACAGCAGGCTGAAACAGCCTTAGAATCTGGTTCTGATTATTATGACAGAGAAATGTGAATAAAATGGAGAAATGATAAATTAATAACAACGATGTTTAATATTCTCAGTTGGAATGTGAACTAACAAGTTCAGGTTCCTCAGAAATATCTCAAAGCCTTCTTTTATATGGTAAATGTTTTCCCCTTATTATGGTAGGCTATATTTTTTATATATTTTGTTAATTTCCTATGTC
>NW_007786225.1:0-2659 GCF_000696425.1 Galeopterus variegatus
GGCTGGCTCTGAGGCTGGGGTTATCTGTGTACACCATTTACCAAGCTTCTGCAGAGCTAAATAGATAATTCTGGGCTAATATAAATATCATCTTACACAGGCATGTGCTTCCAAATTAGTCTGCCTCTCCCCATAGCAGGTGTAAGGCCTCGACAATTTCACCTCTCGGTTCCCTCATCTGTAGCATGAGAATAATTTGCAAGGCTGTCGGGAGGATTAAATGAGACCAGTATCTGTGAGCACCCAGCCCAGGGCCCACCATACAGTAGGTGCTTAATAATAACACACAGAAAGTCACTGCACTCCTTGGTCATCCTCTGGACCCCTGGCCATGATTGGTGTTGAGAGAAGTTTAGAGCTGAGAGCAAACACACAGTCTGCCCTGCTAATCTTCATTTGCTAAGCAAATTGTATCAACTTATGAGAGAGGGTTGCTCATTTCAACAGCAGACCTGCCTATGTGGGGGATTGTGCTGTCCCCAGAGAGGCCCCACAGCTGCATCCGGGATCTGTCATTTCTCATGATCTATACCCCCCGGGGCTCTGGTTCCCAGTCAGGGCCGTGACCTGGAGCCAAGAGACATGCAACACAGGCAAGAGGGGAAACCTCGGTGATTTCCTCTGGCAGCAGCAGCAGCAAGAAAAAAACAATCCATGCCACTAATTCTGCTGCCAGCTATTGAAAGAAAGCTGGTCCCAACTCCGCACTCCTCCCTGCCCGTAATTCTTTTGCTGATGAGGCAATGTGTCTTCTGCATTCCTCCAATCCAAGAAACAACTCAGTTCACTTCAGTAATTAATAGGACACACGTGCCCACCCTGGACTGGCATCTGACGGAATAAATGAGCACCATGGGGGTCCAGGCGCTGTTCACAGAGCCGATGGCTCCTGCCAGACAGCTCCCTTCAGCTGCTCTGCTCTCCTGGAGCCTTTCCTTGCTCACCCCAGCTGGAAGGGACCTATGCCTTCTCAGAACTTTTAGCACGAATCCTTTGCCCCAGCCACCCTGCCCTATAGCTCCCTGCATGGTGCACAATCGCACCTACTAGATTGAAGGCACTGTGTGAGCAGGAGCTTGCTTATCCATTCTTAAATCCTCTACAGGACCTGGCTTACCAATTGTCCTTGTGCCTAAAACAAATATCATTCTGCTGTGTCAAAAACAGGCCAAGAATTAAGGTTGACGAACACACAAAGCCCCCAGCTTTTGGCATGGCTGGTCCTTCTCAGCATTCAGGTCTTGGGTCAAATGTCCCCTCCCCATGTTTTATTTTCTTCATAGCATTTACCACCATTTAGAATGACTGTATTTATTGACATGCTTGTTTCCCCCGCTAAAAGGTAATATCCATGAGAGCACGCTTCTCTGTCCTGTTGACTGCTGTCTGCCCAGCACCTAGAGCAGACACACAGTAGGCATCAACAAAAATGTATTAAATAAGTGTCACGTATTCAGAAGTGAATGGGTGAGTGAGTGAATGAACGGGTGCAATCAGTACTGTAAGTCCACTTTACCTGGGCCTTCTCCCTGCTGGCGTTTTGGAAAACCTTGGGCAGGTGCTCACCTCTGAGCTCCTCCCTGGGCAGCCTTTTCAAGCTTGGCAGAGCTTGGACAATTATTGTTTAAGCTGCAGGGCCAGGGCCCAAAACGGTCACCTGGCTCATGCCAGGAGCAGCACTAGAACCTCATCTTCCTGACTTGCTGTCGCCCACTGTCTCCAGGTCCCCTGTCTCTCCCTTGCACTATCAGCCCTTTGATTTAAGATGGTGACTTTTCCAAGGGAAAAGCAGAACCTTAATAAGAAATTGGCCAGGGCTGATGGATGGCAGAAAGTTGGCACCAGCCTCAAGGTCGGAAGGAGTTATTTTAAACTATTCAGATTTACTAGGAGGGGAGCAAGTCAGAGGAGGATTTAGCAGCTTGCCTCCTGGTAAGACATGTGGCCATATCCCCGAGCAATCTAAGACACTCCTGTGCAGTCCACCCCACCTCTGCCTCTGTCCTGCCACCCTGAGATGGATGGTGAGGCCTCTGGCATGAGGAATTTATTGGGAGCTCGTCAAGTAAATTTGAAGTCTGGGATTTGGGCAGAACATTGCCCCCTTCATCCCTGCTAGGACCGTTGTCTAAGGATGAGTGGTGGAACAGGCTGTCCCTGAGAGGCTTCGCCCTTCCTCGGCAGGCAAGCTGTCTCCAATCTGCAGCCTCTGGGAACCCAGCTCTCCTAAACTCCCATGATTAATTAGACCCACCTCTCCATGAGCAATCTAAGACACTGCTGTGCAGTCCACCCCACCTCTGCCTCTGCCCCGCCACCCTGAGATGGATGGTGAAGCCTCTGGCATGAGGAATTTATTGGGAGCTCGTCAAGTAAATTTGAAGTCTGGGATTTGGGCAGAACATTGCCCCCTTCATCCCTGCTAGGACCGTTGTCTAAGGATGAGTGGTGGAACAGGCTGTCCCTGAGAGGCTTCGCCCTTCCTCGGCAGGCAAGCTGTCTCCAATCTCCTGCAGCCTCTGGGAACCCAGCTCTCCTAAACTCCCATGATTAATTAGACCCACCTCTCCAATCCATTTATCTTATCTCCTGCTGGGCACTGCTGTCCAGGGAGCATTTAACCATCTTAGTGCTTCAGTTTCGAGGCCTGAGCTGCCTT
>NW_007786226.1:0-2659 GCF_000696425.1 Galeopterus variegatus
AATGCTTCATCTGTGAAATAGGGATTATAATATCTACCTTGGGGATTGTTCAAGGATTAAATTAGATAATTATATAAAGTGCCAGTATAGAGCTGGGCACATTTTAAGTGCATTGCTGATTTTGTTAAACTAATTTCTTTGGTACTAACCTGGGATGTCTATCTCATATCTGCCGACTAAGACCCACACCAGATTTTAAAGATTATTGGCCAGCCTGGTGTGGTATGTATATTCTTTCAGTGAACAGCCTTAGGTTTCAGGCCTATTTGCTTTCATATTGGTTGAACTTTTGGATCATACTTGTCAAAAGTCCTACTAGATGAAGCTCCCTGCACTTTACTAGAGAAAATAAACAAAGCCCAAGTCAAGTACAGGCATGCTGAGATTCCACTTTCAGAAAGCTGATGGAAAATGCCTGTTATCAGAGTGGGGAGAAGATTCCTCAGGTACAATGTACAGGCCCTAGAAACATGTCAGGGTCTTCTAGATGGACCAAAGCCTGATTCAGAATGACATGTGGGAAATTGCTTTGATGGAATGGTAACATCCAAGTATACTAACAAGCGTGTTTCTTAGAAGCCATTGGAAAGAAAGGCTCACAGATGTAATTAAGATTCTTGAAGAGTCTGGTTGCAATTAATTTATAACACATATCAAGAAGCAAGAAGAAAAAGATGGGGACTAACACATTAAGGAGAAGGTGCGAGTGGGGTGGAAGGACCACACCTGGGATACACGCTGTGATATGTCCTTTTTCTCTCCGTGTACCATGGCCTTCCCCACTGGCTATTGGATCAGAGTTGAGGCTTGAGCAAGGGGGTGGCAGGTGGAAGGTGCTCAGAGCCAACACTCACTCACTTAATGAAAGAGATGCAGGGCCAAGTACATGTGGCCACAGATGTGGCTCTCCAGTTAGCTGGAGTGCTTCGTGGGCAGAGGAGATGAGGAGCCAGAATGGTTGTCTCTGAAGGGTGGTCATTTAAAGAGATCATAGGTATTGAGAGCCTCCAGAGCCTCATGTTTACTTAATGTGAATATTTGGTGCTTCATGGATATTTAAGGTTTAAACACTTGATCCTTCCAGCCCTTTTTATCTATGTGTAGCACACATATGCTCTACTTACATTTTTCATGCCTAATGCATGTCATATTGACTTCTAAACTTAATTCCATCTATACTTTTTTACTTGCTTTTAAATTTTGTTTCCTATAGCAAAATAGAATATTCTTAAATAATACCAGGACAATGAAGGGCATTTAACATGGAAGAATTAGTTTCTAAAAAAAGATGTTGGCAAAAAATAGATGTTGGAAGATCCGAAAATGGGATGGTGAGAGAACCCAGGGATTAGAAAAAGTGGAAGCATCTACCATCCCTAAGGTTAAGGACAAGGTAAGGGGATGCTTGTTACCAGAATCCAGGAACAAGGGTCATCTAGCTGAAGGTGGAACCATGAAGGAGATAATTTTTGAAGCAAAGAGAGAGAGAAGGAAAGCCCCTGCAATACAAAGTAGAGCAGAGGAAGGGTGGTGAATGGGTACTGTACAGCAGCCAAGCTAAATTTACTCATGATCACTGGTAGTGACTCTTAGTGAGGCCTTTTGGACTCTTAGTGAGGGGAACCCATGGAAACTCTGTCTTCTCTGTCTTCTAGCCTAAGTGTGAGAACCATTAAGCTAAAAAGTCAACTAATAGAGCTATCGCTCTGTTATAATAATAGTATAATTATTTTAAAGCCAATGGAGTTCTGCTTTGTGTACACAAGTTAGGTCAGACCCAATGACATTCAAGATTTTTATCATTCTGTGATTACCTCCAAGCTTCTATGAGTCAAAGAACAATTTGCCCTTGAAAGACTGAATGATATTTTAAAAGCTGATCAACATGTTTATCCATGGTGGACAATTTTAAAATTGAAAAGCAATCACTATTTTGAGAAGAGATCATTTAAAGAAACTGAATACTAGTAGAAAGAAAAAGTCCAATTACATTTACTATTAGGAAAAAAATTCGGTATTATCTACAGGTAGAATATTTCTTGCTTTTAATGATCATGTAGCAGTTGACTAAAGAGAAAGGAGAGGCAATTTTTATTTGTGATGGGAGTGGCTTTATTTACAAAATAAAGATAAATTTATTTCTCAAAAGAATCAAAATAATAATAAAGATTCACTGAGTGTTTCCAATGTATCAAGAGCTGTACTAAGTACTATAGAGCAGAATTTCTCAAATCCTACTCTAGGACATTTTAGGCTGGATCTTTCTTAGTAATAAAGGCTGTCCTGTGAACTGTAAAATGTTTAGCATCATCTCTGGCCTCTGTCCACCCGCTGTACCCCTTATCTAGTTGTGATCATAAACACTGCAAAATCTCCTTTGGGGTGGGGTTGGGGATGGGGGGAAAAAAATCACCCCTTGTTGAGAACCAGTGCTTTAGAGGCATTAAGCCATTGCTACCCTCAGTGCAGAAATGAGGGAAACGAAGCTTACAGAGGTTAAATTACCTGCCCAGCCTCACTACAGGTAGTGTGTAGTGCAATCAGGATTCACACCCAGGTCCAACTCTAAACCTCGTTCTTAATCTCAACATCGAGCTTTCCTGTTTTATTCTTTTCTTCTGAATCTCTAAAATTATCTGTTAATAAATTTTTTAATTTG
>NW_007786227.1:0-2659 GCF_000696425.1 Galeopterus variegatus
ACAGACAAGGAATTTAGAGTAACAATTCTAAGGAAACTAAATGAGAAACAAGAAAACTCAGTGAAACAACACAATGAAATGAGAAAAAATATAGAGGATCTGAAAGAAGAAATGTACAAAGAGATCAATGCCTTGAAAAAGAATATAACAGAACTTGTAGAGCTGAAGGATTCATTCAACGAAATAAAAAACACAACACAGAGTTTAAACAGCAGACTAGAACATGCAGAAGAGAGAATTTCTGACCTTGAAGATGGGCTGTTTTAATTAACATAGGCAGAACAGAAAAAACAAAAAAGAATATAAAAAATTGAAGAAAATTTAAGAGAGACAGCAGACAACCTTAAGCACTCAAATATCCGAATCATGGATATTCCAGAAGGAGAGAAAAAAGGAAATAGCATTGAAAACATATTCAATTAAATAATAGCAGAAAACTTCCCAGGCATAGGGAAAGACACAGATCTTTAGATTCAGGAAGCCCAAGGATCCCTAAACACATTCTACTCAAAAAGGTCCTCTCCAAGACATGTGATAATCAAATTGGCGAAACTCAAAGACAAAGAGAGAATCTTAAAAGCTGCGAGAGAAGCAGCAAATCACCTATAAGGGAGCCCCAATCAGAATAACATCAGACTTTTCATCAGAAACCCTAAAAGCCAGAAAAGAATGGGATGATATATTCAAACCACTAAAGGACAGAAATTGCCAGCCAAGAATATCTTACCCAGCAAAGCTATCCTTCCAAAATGAAGGACAAATAGTGTATTTCTCAGACAAACAAAAACTGTGTGAGTTCACTACCACAAGACCAGCCCTACAAGAAATTCTCAAGGAAGTACTGGGTTTGATACCACAAAAACATCCATCACTGCTATGAATACTCTAGAAAAAACAATACTTACCAGGAAAACAAAAATGCTAACAAAAGAGAAAAAAAATAGTCTATCTATCACCCCAAGGAACCAACAAATACAGAAGACAAACAGAAAATTAGAAAGAAATGAACAATAGGTACTTAAGACATCTAAACAAAAATCAATAAAATGCTAGGAGTAAATCAACACCTTTCAATAACAACTCTAAATGTAAAGGGATTAAATTCCCCACTCAAAAGACACAGACTGGCTGACTGGATTAAAAAGATGGGCCCAACAATATGCTGCCTTCAAATACTCACCTGACCTGTAAAGACACACACAGACTAAGAGTGAAAGGATGGAAAAAGATATATCATGGAAATAGAAATGAAAAATGAGCTGGAGTACCTATTCTTATATCAGATAAAATAGACTTTAAACCAAAACCATAAAAAGAGACAAAGAAGGCCACTATATAATGATGAAAGGATCTATCCAACAAGAAGTTGTAACAATCATAAATATTTATGCACCCAATGTTGGAGCAGCCAGATTTATAAAGCAAACACTATAAGATCTAAAGAAAGAGATAGACACTAACACCATAATAGTGGGGGACCTGAACACCCTAGTCTCATCATTGGACAGATCATCTAGGCAAAAAATCAAAAGAGAAACACAAGATCTAAACAACACTTTAGAACAATTGGATGTGGCAGATATCTACAGAACAATCCATCCAACAACCTCAGAATATTCATTCTTCTCATCAGCACATGGAACATTCTATAGGATAGACCACATGTTAGATCACAAAGCAAGTCTCAACAAATTCAAAAAAGTTGGAAATATTCCACATATTTTTTGTGATCACAATGGATTAGAATTAGAAATAAATAATAAACAAATTCTGAAAACTATACAAATACATGGAAATTAAACCACATTCTACTTAATGTGGGTCCAAGAAGAAATTAAACAGGAAATCAAAAAAAACTTTGAGACTGATCAAAATAATGACACATCATACCAAAACCTGGGGGATACTGCAACAGCAGTATTAAGGGGGAAACTTATTGCATTAAATGCTTACTTCAGAAGAATGGAAAGATGGCAAATAATCAACCTAACACTTCACTTTATAGACCTAGAAAAACAAAACAATCCAAACCCAGAGTTAGTAGATGGAAAGAAATAATTAAGATCAGAGCAGCACTAAATGAAATAGAAACCCAGAAAACAGTACAAAAGATCAATGAAACAAAAAGTTGGCTTTTTGAAAAGATAAATAAAATCAACAAATCTTTAGCAAGGTTAACTAAGAAAAGAAGAGAGAAGACCCAAATAAAAAAAAATAGAAATGAAAAAGGTGATATCATAACCGACACCTCAGAAAAACAAGAAATCACTACTATAAACAACTATATGCCAACAAATTTGAAAATTTGGAGGAAATGGATAAATTTCTGGACACATACAAGCTACCAAAACTGAGGCAAGAAGATATAGAAAATCTGAGCAGACCAATAACAATAAAAGTGATGAAGCTGTTATCAGAAGGCTCCCAACAAAGAAAAGCCCAGAACAGATGGGTTCACTGCAGAGTTTTACCAAACCTTCAAAGAGGAACCGACACCAATTCTCTACAAACTGTTCCAAAAGATTGAAACAGAGGCCATTCTCCCAGTTTCATTCTATGAGGCAAACATCACCCTGATGCCAAAACCAGACAAAGATGCATCAAAAATAGAAAATTACCAGCCAATATCCTTGATAAATATAAATGTGAAAATCCTCAA
>NW_007786228.1:0-412 GCF_000696425.1 Galeopterus variegatus
TGATAAAAGAGTATATAACATACTAACACATATGCTTAGAATTTATGAAATCTGATAATAGCCAAATAAAGTCATGGTGGAGGGGCCAGTGATCTTATATACTTAAAGATACCCAGATTATCTTCTAAATCTTGGAAAAATATAACTCATTTACAAATTTTTATCTTAATTTAAAAGAAGTACTACTTGGAATTATAGATATGTATTTATAGTTCAAAACTTTTTACCTTATGATGTGATATAAACAATTTTTAAAATACATATGTTCCTACCAGGCTCAATATCAATTAAATAGTTTATCTTTGAGTTTCTGTCTTTTATTCATGTTTGGAGACAATTGTTCCTCTGATTTTTCAACCATTCAAGTACAGAAGGCCTAAGAAAAATAAATAAAGGTAGATGGATAGGTTGG
>NW_007786228.1:2365-2659 GCF_000696425.1 Galeopterus variegatus
ATCTAACTAAAAAATAATGTCTTTAAAAAGAATAAAACAAACTCATGGATTCATTCATTGACGTGTGAAGCCGAATGGTACATGTTCTTCAGGTACGTACAGGAGCTCAAACAGAATCACCAGTATACTGTCTCTCTAGCTGTGTTTCTCAGGTTTCTTTCTTTTTGTGTTATGTTTGTTCTCAGGTAGATATTTCCTATGTGGAGGTAAAATAGGTTCCAGGCATTCTATCATTACACATTGTAATCCCAGGCAGTGGGGGAAACAAAACCTGCCTTTCTGATGGTTCCATGA
>NW_007786229.1:0-2659 GCF_000696425.1 Galeopterus variegatus
TCATTGATTCATTTCTCTCTTTTCTTTAAAAACATCTCTTGCTCTTACCCCATGCAGCAAATCCTCCATCTCCCCAGAACAAAAATCAGCATCACACATAATAATTGTACATATTTGTGCGGTGCAATGTGATGTTTCCATACATGTATACCTTGTGTAATGATCAAATCAGGGTAATTAGCAAGTTCATCATCCAAATATTTATCATTTATTTGTGGTGAGAATACTCAAAATACTTTCTTGTACCTGTTTTGAAATATACAATACATTATTTTTAGTTATAGTCACCCTACTGTGCAATAGAACACTAGAAGTTTTTCCTCCTATCTAGCCATAACTTTGTACCTGCTGATCAACCTCTCTTCAGCCTCGCCCTCCTCCCCCCTCCCCAGCCTCTGGTAACCACTTTCTGCTTTCTACTTCTACAAGATCAACTTTTTAAGATTCTTCATACACATATGAGTGAGGTCACGCAGTATTTATCTTCCTGTGTCTGTCTTATTTCGCTTAACATAATGTCCTCAGGTTTATCCATGTTGCTACAAACAGCAGGGTTTCATTCTCTTTTATGGCTGAATGGTATCCCATTGTGTGTATATACCATATTTCTTTATTCATTCATCCATGAGTGGACACTTATGTTGATTCTGTATTTTGGTTATAGTGAACAGTGCTGCAGTAAAGATGGGAGTGCAAGTATCTCTTTGACATACTAATTTCATTTCCTTTGGATATATATACCTAGTAGTGGGATTGCTGGATCATATGGTAGTTCTAGCCTAATTTTTTGAGAAACCTCAATACTGTTTTCTATAGTGACTAAACTAATTTACATTCTCACCAACAGTGTGTAATGGTTCCTTTTTACCCACACTCTCACCAACACTTCCCATCTTTTGTCATTTTGATAATATCCATTGTGGTTTTGATTTGCATTTCCCCAACAATTAGTGACATCGAACATTTGTTCATATGCCCGTTGGCCATTTGTATGTCTTCTTTTGAGAAATGTCTATTTGGATTTTTGCCCATTTTTAAATCAGATTATTATTATTTATTATTATTTTTGTTGTTGTTGTTGCTATTAAGTTATTTGAATTCCTTCTATGTCCTGGATATTAGCCGCTTGTCAGATGTATAGTTTGAAACATTTTCTTACATTCTGCAGGTTGTCTCTTCACTCTTTTGATTGTTTCCTTTGCTGTGCAGAAGCTTCTTAGTTTGATATAATCCCATTTGTCTACCTTTGCTTTTGATGCCTGTGCTTTTGAGGTCATATCCAAAAAATCCTTGCCCAAACCAATATCATGAAGCATTTCCCCTGTGTTTTCTTCTAGTAGTTTCATAGCTTTGAGTTTTACATTTTAGTCTTAAATCTACTTTGAGTTGACTTTTGCATATGGTGAGAGATAGGGACCTAGTTTCATGCTTCTGTGTGTGAACATCAAATTTTTACAGCACCATTTATTGAAAAGACTGTCCTTTCCCTAATGTGTGTTCTTGGTCCCTTGTTGAACATCAGTTAGTTGTACATGTGTGAACTTGTTTATGTTCCATTGGTTTCTGTGTTTGTTTTTATCTCAATACCATGCTACTTTAGTTACTACAGCCTTTCAGTATATTTTGAAGTCAAGTACTATGATGTCTCCAGCTTTGTTCTTTCGGCTCAAGGTTGCTGTGGCTATTCAAGGTCTTTTTTTTTTTTTGGTTCCATATAAATTTTAGGATTGCTTTTCTATTTCTGTGAAGAATGTCATTGGTACTTTGATAGGAATTACATTGAATCTGTAGATCACTTTGGATAGTATGGACATTTTAATAATATTAGTTTTCTAATCCTTGAACACACGATATCTTTCCATTTATTTGTGTCTGCTTCAATTTTTTTCATCAGTGTTTTACAGTTTTCATTGTAGAAATCTTTCACCTCCTTGGTTAAATTTATTCCTAGATATCTTTTTTTTTTTTGCTAGCTATTATAAATGGGATTATTTTCTTGATGTCATCTGCAAATAGGGACAGTTTGACTTTCTCCTTTCCTATTTGCATGCTTTTTATTCCTTTTTCTTGTTAATTGCTCTGAATTCCTAGATATCTTTTTTTTTTTTGCTAGCTATTATAAATGGGATTATTTTCTTGATGTCATCTGCAAATAGGGATGGTTTGACTTTCTCCTTTCCTATTTGCATGCTTTTTATTCCTTTTTCTTGTTAATTGCTCTGACTTGGACTTCAAGTACTATATTGATAAGAAGTGGAGAAAGGGGGCATCCTTGTCTTGTTCCAGATCTTAAAGGAAAAGCTTTTGACTTTTCCTTGTTCAGTATGATGTTAGCTGTGAGTTTGTCATATACAGCTTTTACTGTGTAGAGATACACGTCTTCTAAGCTTAATTTGTTGGTAGTTTTTGTTATGAAGCGATGTTGAATTTTATCAGATGCTTTTCCTGCATCTATTAAAACTATCATATCATCTTTGTCCTTAATTCTGTTAATGTGATGAACCCCATTTTTGGATTGTGTATGTTGAACCATCCTTGTGTCCCTGGGATGAATCCTACTTGATCACGGTGAAGGATCTTTTTAATGTGCTGCAGGATTTGTTTTTCTAGTACTTTGTTGAGGATTTCTGCATCTACGTTCAACAGAGATATTGGCCTG
>NW_007786230.1:0-272 GCF_000696425.1 Galeopterus variegatus
AAGAAGAAGGAAAATAGTAAGTGTCGACAAGGGTGTGGAGAAATTGGAATCCTCATACATTGCTGGTGGGAATGTAAAATGGTACAGCTGCTGTGGAAACAGATTGGCAGTTCTTAAAAAAGTTAAACTTAGAACTACCATGTGATCCAGTAATTCCACTTCTAGGGAAATATCCAAAAGAAATGAAAACAGGTATTCAAACAAATACTTGTGCATGAATGTTCATAGCAGCACTATTCACAATAGCCAAAAGATGGCAATAACCCAACATC
>NW_007786230.1:2413-2658 GCF_000696425.1 Galeopterus variegatus
CCATAACCATTGTGCACGTCCCTGAGTCTGTCTAGAGCCTCATCGACATACCTGCCTCCCATCCTCCTCTGCCTTACCCAAATTCAAAATGAGTCATATCGGACGGTAGGGGATCTTGCAGATAAACTCCTTTAGCATTCCAACTCCACAAAGCTAGAGAAGACGCTTTGTTCGTCATTGGACTCTAAGCAGCAACGTATTTTCAATCAACTGTTTTTATTTTATTTTTAACAGTAAGTGTCTCT
>NW_007786231.1:0-587 GCF_000696425.1 Galeopterus variegatus
CTTTCTTGCTGCAGCTTTGACATGTGGTCCATCAGAGCTTCAGAGAAGACCCTGGGGTAGAGGTGGGGTAGAAGTTTCCACGGTTAAGGCAGTGTGGTTACAAAGTAAGAAAAGTTACAGCCTCAGACCTTGAGGAGTTATGCGTAAGGTTAGAAGCTCATGCTGTGAACTGAGTTTAAATCTGGGCCTGTTTCCTCATCCATAAAGTGGGAGTAATAATAATAATACAGGTCTCATGAAATTGTTGTGAGGATTGAGTGGGGAAATGCAGGTAAAGGACTTAGTAGAGTGCCTGGCTCAACGAGGATTAGTAACTGAGGTCAAGAGCTAATCTAGTAGTTGCAGAACCAAGAGAGACACAGAGTATTGTACTCTAATGCCAAGTTCAAGACAGCCATGCCTTACAAGAATGTAGTATTTTGTGGTTTGCAAGACCTATTCTCATGCAGTATCTTTGTTTTGCTTGTGAGGCAGTATATTATTATTCCCATCTTCCAGATGAAGAAACCAAGTCCCAGAATTCACGTAACTTGGAAGTAATGGAGCTGGGCCTTAAATACAATTGTCTTCAGAGCCTAGGCCTTTGC
>NW_007786231.1:2105-2658 GCF_000696425.1 Galeopterus variegatus
TAATGTACGCAGCCATGTACCAGCTAAAAATGAGGAGTTCCATTGTTAGGAGAGGAAGGAAGATATTGAGGGTGATGTATTAGTCTGCTATAGCTGCCATAACAAAATAGCACACAGTGGCTTAAACAGAAATTTATATTCCTGCAGTTCTGGAGGCTAGAAGTCCAAGATCAAAGAGCCAGCAGTGTTGGTTTCTCCTGTGGTCTCTCTCCTTGGTTTGCAGGTGGCTGCCTTGCTGCCTCTTCACATTGTTGTGCCTCTGCATGCACACTCCTGGTGTCTCTTCCTCTTCTTGTAAGGACACCAGTCATACTGGATTAGAACCGCCCCACCCTAAAGGCCTCATTTCAACTTAATCACCTCTTTAAAGCACTCATCTCCAAATATGGTTACATTCTCAGGTACTGGGAGTTGGGACTTCAACGTTAGAATTCTGGGGGAACACAATTAAGTCCATAAAAGATGATCTGTGCTCTCTGGCATGGTATTTAAGGACTGTAAAAGAGGGCATCAAGGCGGGGGTCCTCAGATAGAGGATGAGTGTAGAAGAAAA
>NW_007786232.1:0-339 GCF_000696425.1 Galeopterus variegatus
AAAATTCAATAGTAAGAAAACAAACAACCCAATTTAAAAATCAGCAAAAACAAATGAACAGAAAGGGCGGAAGACTTGAACAGACATGTCACCAAAGAGGACACAGAGCTGGCAAGTCAGCAGGTGAAGAGAAGTCCAGCATCATTAGCCATTAGCGAAATGCAAATTAAAAGCATGAAGAGATGTTACTCTACACCTGCTGTAATGGCTAAAATTGTAAAGACTGACCACAAGCACTGGTGAAGATGTGAAGTATCAAACCCTCACATGTTGTAGGTGGGAATTCAGAACGGTAAAGTCGCTCTGGAAAACAGTTTGGCAATTTCTTTTTCTTTTTTT
>NW_007786232.1:2449-2658 GCF_000696425.1 Galeopterus variegatus
AGTTGGAATTCCCTGACTCAAACTTAGTGGCTAACTTAGTTTGGATATCTTTGAATGGTTGGGGAGAGAAAATCATTTTAAACTACCTGAATAAATTAATACACACAAATATGGAAATAAGCCCTGTGCAAATGTAACATTAAACATGATTGTTCCGAATGCAGGACCCCCACACACCCTCCAGCCTCCTTACCTCCCTGGGTCTGGGG
>NW_007786233.1:0-209 GCF_000696425.1 Galeopterus variegatus
AAGAGAACCCACTCCTGAGAGATGGCATCAGTCTATTCATGAGGGATCCACCCCTGTGACTGAAATGCCTCCCACTAGGCTCCACCTCCAAACACTGACCCACTGGCAGTTAAAACTTCTGATGAGTGTTGGCAGGGACAAACCACAACCAAACCATAGAAGTCTGCTTTTGTGCCTAACTAACCCCTATCTCAGGACCTGATTTAGAT
>NW_007786233.1:2248-2658 GCF_000696425.1 Galeopterus variegatus
AGAGTAAATACTTCCATGCTAAAGTAGGGGTAGGGTGGGGTTAGATATGGGTGGGACAGCATAGCATCCCTTACAACTTTCAAATCATGTTCCAACTGGAGAATTTATGTATATACTCAATAAATTTGTATTGAACACCACTATCTTGCATCATGTTAGAAGCTGAGCATGCAATATATTAGAAAGTTTCTGCAATCAAGAAGCTTCCAGACTCCTGGGCAGTCAGGAAGTAACCACTTGTAATAGTGTATTGGCTGCTTTCTTTACAAAAATACTATACACAGTCACCTGCACATTGTTACATTTTAAACTTGAGTATAAAAATGACCGTTCTAATATACAGCACATTTGGCCTTGCTGTCACATAAAAGGAGTGCATTTATAGTCACCTGACATAATTTGTTAACTGG
>NW_007786234.1:0-2658 GCF_000696425.1 Galeopterus variegatus
GCGTTTAGCATGTGAACCTAGAGATTTCCATTCTATTTAATTTGTCATTATTCTGCCACCTCACTGTGAACCTAAGGCCAACAGATAAGATGCAGGACACCCAGAAAAATTTAAATTCTAGATAAACAACAAATAATGTTTTAATATAAATATGTTGCATCATGATTTGGGACCCCCTCACGCTACACTAAAACATTATTTGTTGTTTATCTGAAATTCAAATTTAACTAAACATCTTTTATTTTTTATTGGCTAAATCTGTCCTACCTAAGCCACATTTCTTTCTGTTTTGGTTTTTTTGTTGTTGTTGTTGTTCTATCAGAGATGTTCTTGAGAGTAATGACATTATAGTCTTGTCTTCTCCAGCAGTTCTTAAATTATGCATGCCCAGATTCTCTAAGTACATTATTAAAATTTACTGGGTTCCTGTCACAGAAATTCTTTTGAAAGAACCATGGCAGTATCAGCGTAACGAGAGTTTACATCATATGTAACATTCAAAATCATGCAATTATGGAAGAGGTGTTCTTATTAAACAGAGATACTCATATTCATTCTTGTGGCATTTTTTATACCAAAATATAAATAAATGTTTTTTCATTAACTCAGTTTTCAAGGAAGTAGAATAGAATTAGAGACAAGAGTGAAACTAAACATTCTTATGAAGTTTGAATCCCTAACTTTCTTATCGCCTGATAACCAACTCAAGTAGTTCACAGACGAGATTATGATCAGTTGAAGTTTTAGTGATGTTTAGTAAATTCGAAAAGTTTTGATTGGAAGTGACGAGGTGAAGATTGTTCTGTATAACCTAATGACAGTTTTTTCTATGAAATATTAAACTATTTAGACCTATTAACTGTATGACGATATAATAAACCATGCTTATTTAATCTGTCCTACCCCAAGTAATTTCTATATTTTTAGCTATTATGTGGTTTTCTCCCAGGGTCATTGTGAAAAGTGATCACATTTTATTTCTACTGACTTTGATGATTTTCTTCTGCATTTATTAAATAAATTGTTAGCTAAAGATAGGAAAAGATACCTTCTACAGTATAATTATCTAGGGTGTCTTATATAAATGGTCTTAAAATAGATCTCCAGTGTGACAATCTTCTAATGCTCTCTTTTCATTTTCTCATAAAACATACCATAAGAAATTTTTTTATAGTTAATTATCCTTTCATGATAAAAGTCAGAGGATAGCTAAAAACAAACAGTATTCATTTGATTTCTTACAAATTTAATGATCTATGCAGAATCAGTTTTTTTCTGTTAAAATAAAACTTATTTTAGGAAATATACTTGTACTGAATTATCCTCTACTTACATCTTCTTTTCCAAATATTACCTGAATAAGATTCTGTAGATTGAGAAGATAACTGTTCCAGTTCTTTCATCATGCTTATTCAATAGCTTATTAACCACTGATATCCAGTATATGGCACGTGATCCAATAGTTCCTTTTATTAAAGTCTACAAGTTTGAGATGGGATACATGCGGAGAGAAGGGCTCCTCCCACTTCACTGAGGGTTTATCTAAATAGCAAACAGCAAACTGGATTTATAGTCTCAGAATATCGGACTTAAATCATGGTTTTTACATTTATAATCCTAAGGGATTTAACTAACCTTTCTGAGGTTCAGTTTTCTCATCCATAAAGTGAGGCAGCGATAGACAGTTAAAATATATAATGTAGACAATAAAGTCATTTAAAACATCAAATGGAGTCACAGATACTCCATGAATGTATCGATAATTACATCCGAGACTCAAGTCCCCTTTGGGACAGTCTTTTCAGTGGATACCTTTCTAACATGTCAGAAAATAAATCAAAATGAGTCGAATGGAAGTTACTTTTTTTTTGTCTTTTTTCGTGTCCGGCAACGGATTGCAACCCTCAGTGTCGCACCCGTACCGGACCAGGACAGGCAACGGGATCGCAACCCTCGGTGCTGCGCCCGCACCTCGCTCAGCCCGTGAGCGGGAACCGGTCTGTATGTGGGATCCGAACCCTCGGCAGGAGCGCCGCTGCACTCACAAGCGGCACACTGTAGCAGTGCGCCACTGGGCTGGCCCAGAAGTTACTTTAAAAATCTGAAAATTCATCCATCATTTATGGAAATATTACTGAGTGTCCTACAATAGGCCAGCTTCCAGATAACTTTTTGTACTTTTCTCTGTGTTTGAACAAGTTTCAAGAAGTTTGGGGAATATCCTATAGCAGAATGAATTGCTTTCATGAACTAAGAGGACTCCTTCCACCAGAATGACTCAGTCCTCTTTCTCTTTCTAGAGAAACCTAGCACTGTTAGTGGTCCCTAGATCTTCAGCCAATTTTTCAGCCTTATACCTGAAGAAGTTGGGTTCTTCCAGAGCTTCGCTCAGATATTAGAATGGGTGATTTTAACATCCCTCCATTTTTGAGTAAACGACTCAAAATGTAAATCATCCTAAAATCTCCTAGAATAAATCAGAGAACACAGATGTGATTGTATAGAAATAAAACTAAAATTATATTTTGGTTCTGGTGTTTTTTTCTATTTTTAATAATGGAGATTTTCTCCAATGTGGCCATTACTTGATTGTACACTTAGCAGAAACTCTCAACTGCATGCCACTCAACAGTCAGCAAAAACTGACCATTGGTTTGC
>NW_007786235.1:0-477 GCF_000696425.1 Galeopterus variegatus
GAATGAAGAGACAAAACTAGAAAGTGGTATGAATTGCTACTGCTAGAGTGAAGAAATGGTGCTGAGGTGTGCTGACAGGAAGAGAAAGCAGTATAGGATGGAACACAGTTTCTAATATTTCTTTAGCCCTCATTTGCAGAATCTATCAGGGTGTCAGAAGCAAAGCAGGAACATAGTTTTCACAGTCCTAGTCTGAGCATCACAAAGCAAAGCATAGGGGAGTAAGGCTGGCACTAGGATGTATTAATAGCCAACACATTTTCCTTAGGCTCTGAGTTGCCAGAGGCCAGGGCCATGTATGTATGTCCTTGTGTCTCCCAAAGAACAACAGTACACATTTTATTTTAAATCAGCAGAAATCCTTGGTTATCTCTGAGTCACAGATACCTCAAACACATAAAAAAAGTCACCTCCCGGATTTGAAAACTAAAATAAGATGACTTACATCAAGGATTAAGAATTTAAAATTAAAATTAC
>NW_007786235.1:2425-2658 GCF_000696425.1 Galeopterus variegatus
TATAATCTTTAATAAATAAATCGTCAAAAGTCCCTACATATATAAATAGTTATTAATAAAATAATTGTGAATATTTATTAATCTTTTATTATGACAGTCATTGAGGCAATTCAGTTACATAAAATTATTTACTTTACTTCTTACAACAACCCTGCAGTGAAAGTACTATTATGTTACTAGCAAAATATTTGGTGCACAAAGGCTCTCGCTTATTGTTTGTTGAATGAATAAGT
>NW_007786236.1:0-2658 GCF_000696425.1 Galeopterus variegatus
GCGCTCCCGCCGAGGGTTCAGATCCCATGTGGAGACCAGTTCCCGCTCACTGGCTGAGCACAGTGCGGGCGCAGCACCGGGAGTTGCGATCCCGTTGCCGGTCCCCGGTGCAGGAGCGACACTGAGTGTTGCGATCCCGATACCGGTCAGTAAAAAAGACAAAAAAAGGAAAAAAAAAAATGATGATATTAGTGGCACTGAACACATTAAATGTATGAAAAATAAGTGAGATAACTCAGTGTCTGGCACATAGTAATTGCTTGATAACAATGAGTGCTATAAGTCACCATGTCCAGAGAGCCTATGCTACTGTTTGCAAGAAAATATTACTACTTTTCCCTTGCACTGGGTGCTTTCTGTCCCTTACTCTGCTTCATTTTTCTTTTAGCCTTTATCTATTAGTCAGCTTTTCTCACAATAATGCTTTGTAACTTAGTCACCCTCAGATTCATTCGCTTCCAGTAGCAACCCTTTCTTCTCATGCTCACAATCTACAGGCTACTATGGGGTCTACTGGCTGATCCAGGCTGGGTTCAGCTCTGTGGTTCTGCTTCTGTCTTCAGGTCTGCTGGGCTTGTCTCCAGGCTGTATGGTGGGTCCAAGTTGGCTCCACAGGTGTCTCATTATTCTGGGACCAGAGACGACCCAGGGCTTGTTCTTATGGCAATGGCAGTAGTACAAGAAGCAGGTCAAACCCTGCAAGCACACATCAAGCCTCTGCCCACATCATGCTCACCAATATACCATTAGGCCAAAGGGAGTCACATGGCCAAGTCCAACAACAGGGGCAGGGAAATGCATCCTCCCTCCTGGTGCAGGACCGCTGTCACATGGCAAATGTGCTGCATCATTCTGAGGTGAGCAGGGTACAAGGGACTGGGGAACGATGCTCCAGTCTACCACACCACTGCACATATGATGTTTCCATTTGTGTTTATCTAGAGTATGTTTCCCGCCACTGCAACGTGAACTCTATGAGAGCAGGAACGTTGCTGTCTCGTACGCAGCTCTGTCCTCAGCACCTGCAAGAGTAGCTCTTCAGCAGGCGTCTGGTGACAATGAATGAACGAGTCAAATACGAATAGCAGTGACAGCAGTCACACTCCTAACCATTCCATGGCGCAGCTTCTCATAAGCTGTGAAGTGGCCACAGAAGGAGGAGAGAAGACAGGTGGGGCTCCATTGATGCTGAGACGAGGACACTGCGACAGCTGAGGGCCACCTGTCTGCTTGTCCCAGAAGCCCACAGCAGGGTGGTGGAGTCACCGATTCTGAACCAGGCCATCGTTTATCCATGTGGATAACTTTATATTTATCTTCAAAGCAAGACTCTGAAGCAGGAGCCATACTGAGGGTGCCAAAAGCCATGGATGAAGTGACATTTTAGTATCTCAAGCCCCCGGTTTTTCAACCATTTATTGTAAGAAAAAGCACTAGTACCCACCTGACTTTACTAGACTAATGCTCACAAGCTGACTGACAGCAGAATTAACCAGGTTAAGTTCAGGAAGTAGAATTCTATACCTGGAGTTGAAAATATTGAGTTAAGCCTACTTTTTAATACCTCTTTGGCTTTCCTCAAGTAATGACACCATGAGTGGAAAGAGCCCTAAAAATACAAATTCTCTGCAATTTAGCAAATGGAGGGACAATGAAAAGTTTAATAATAAACTTGAGACAGACTAAGTACCACATAATTAACACACTTGAACCAAAGGCAGAAGAAAACATGTAATTAACTATGAATACTTTAGGAAGAAATAAAAATGGTCCAATAATAGCTAAATCAACCAGAATGAGAAAAGTTATAAAAACAGCCTCCAATTGATTTCTTCAATAAGAAGAAGATATGAGACCAAATAGAAAATGCTGGAAGGAAAGGGGGAAAATACAGCACTGATACAGAAAAGTGAAGATAACGTAATGTCCGGAGAGCAAATAGTAGCTTCTCCAGGAGGACCCAGGACAAACCAACCAAAATGTGTAAAATCTGGTTTACATGCATTCGTGACACGCTCACTACACACAAAGCCCAAAGTTAACTCTTCTGGGGAGGGGATGAGACTGAAGTGTGAGGACGTGGTCACTACACCCGTGCACTTCAGACTCTTCGGGGGAGACCCTTATCAATGGAAGGAAAGTCCAGCCTAGAGCAGGTCTTCACGTTCTTTGTATCACATGAGCTCCAGGGTTGTCCGTGCTTTTGCTGAGACAGGAGTTCACGACAAGCCCAGACTGAAGGACAGTCAAAGATGTTCTGTGTGGGAGACCTCCTCCTCAGCCTGACAGTTTAGTCCTCAGTTTCTTCTCAAGCCCTTCCTTCAAACTCAGTGTTAGACTCGAGTTAGGTACAGACCCCCTTGATCTAAGTCACTTCAATTGTAACGTTATTCAAATATGCACAAATACACACGTTAGTTGCTGACAAAGATTCTTTGCTTGGCCAAACTGTAGTCAGGCTCCTGAAACTTCTCCTAGGCCCAACTGCACATGTCCTTGTAAAATCCAGTTTTAGCAAAAAACCTGCTATGTCAGTTTGATAAGAACCCTCCCCCCTCAATAAATAATCATCTTCAGTATCTGATCAGGTTCCTCATCCCCCCCATCCCCCAGGAGATGTCTGATCACCCCGGCCTGTCTTCAGCAAGAATCCTGTTA
>NW_007786237.1:0-2658 GCF_000696425.1 Galeopterus variegatus
AGCAACGTTGGGAGTGGTTTGGGTTATGGGGGCAGATCCCTCATGAATGGATTAATGCTCTCCCTAGGGGTTGGGAGCAGTGAGTGAGTTCTCACTTTACTAGTTCCTTCATGAGCTGGTTGTTTAAAGGACCCTGGCATCCCCCCTCCCGCCCCACTGCCCCTTGCTTCCTCTCACCATGTGATCTGCTTGTACCTGTGGGCTGGCCTGCTGTTTTCCACCATGAGTAGAAAAAGCCTGAGGCCCACGCCAGATGCAGCTGTCCCGGAATCGTATGCCAAATAAACCTCTGTTCTTTGTAAATTACCCAGTTTCAGGTATTCTGTTATAAGCAACAGAAATGGACAAATATAGTATGTTTATGACTTGTGATTAGAATGTTAAAGCAGCTTCAAGTCCACGAACTTTCTCAAAATATTCTTGTATGAGACATCACAACTTTGTCCTGTACTACATGTGCAAACAAACAAACATCTTAGCCTCTCTTTTCCCTATCTTACTTTTTGAGTTTTCTTTGCATGGTGGTAGTGGCATTGATTGTGACGATGGGTACTCAGAGTGCCAAGGAGTTAGCTCTGACTCATTTTGCATAATTGTTCATTAAGTTCACTTCCCTGTCTGATCATCATATATTTCCTGAGATGTAATCTGGGTGCATGACGGGAGAGGGTAGTTTTGTGACATTGTGTCCTTGGGGGAGAGGAAGACTCAGATCTGAGTGTCATCCTGGGTTCCCACTGGCATCTGCTGCAAACTTTTGAAGTAGTAGTAATTATTATCACTCTTTTATAGATGACTTTTTGTTATACAGTTGAATAATTTAATCTATAAGTAAAAAAGCTGATAAAATATCATTTATAATTTATTTCATGGGTTTATTGATACAAATGATAGTTATATTTCCTGAGATTATAAAGTCAAGGCATTGACTGTATTCCATGACTCAAATATTAAGAATGATAGAGAATAGTTTTAGTACTACAGGAGAGCTATCTTGAATGATAATTTTATAGTTTTCAGTTCTGAGCTTAATTTTCTTAAGCTTCATTTACACTTAATTTAATTTTTATGCAGTTAGGTTTATTTTGAGTTTACTTTTCTCCTCCCTTAAAGTTAAAAAATCCGTGTGTGATTGGAGATTGCAATAGCTGACTTCATTTTCTGCACAGGGTCGTTGTGCAGTAGTTCATACTTACACAGAGAGGAAGCGGCTTGAGGCAAAGACAGGTCCTTAGCAGGTGGCTGGATAATTGATAAGGAGACCTGTATCTCTTTTAGCGAGAAGCTAGAAGCTGTGCGAAGTCGACCAGTAAGCATGTCAGCCGAATGAGTGGTAGAGTTGGACTGTGAGTAGAAGAGCCAGTGGAGACTTCCCATTGCATGAGAGCAGGATAGCTGGACATTACAGTAGGTGTTGAAGAGAGGTTCGTAGTACGGTATGTCATACCACTTACCTCCACCTACTCAGGAACCTGTCTCAGGGAAGCACGCCACAAGTAATACACTGAAAAGAGGTGAGAAGCAAAGGCAAAAAATATCACCAGAGACATTCAAAACCAGAAATTCCCTTAGACAGTCCACACTCTTAAGATTTTCCCCAGTCCCCAGTTTTTGAATCTGTAACACTGTTGTTTCAGCTATTTGGCATGTGTTGGTGTACTTTTAGCTCTGAAAATGTTCAACTTGTTTTCATACCACCATCTCTTCCAGATTGTTTCTGTATACTGGGAGATTCCCAGCTGATTTTTAAAATATATTTTGTGGGTAGAAAGTAAGTATTTCTAACAAAAAAGTATTCCACATTCCTGATTAACACTACCTTTATAAAGTTCTACCTGTACAACCATTTACATCAAGGCAAAGCAGCAGGTTAATGAATAAGGATAACATATAAACCTTTCAAACTGGGGATGCCCACCAGCGTCTGCGGTAACCATGCGTAATTCTGAAGGCAGAGCTTAGCCATGAGGTGAAAAACAAAGACTGGGGATGGGAAGTTAGTTCTGCTTTTGGTGGGATGTCCTGATCTTTAGACTCAGAGTTCCTCTTCTTTCTTTAGGATTTGTTTATAATCTTTTCTTATTAGAGAGATCTAAAATTACTTGTCAGAAAAATATTTTAAAACAGCACTTAAAATCAGTAATGTGTTCTTTGGCTCTGCGAAAAAAGCTTTCTGTTTTGTATGCACTGATTTGATAATATTGCTGTCTTCACACTTCATTTGATTTCATCCCAGCAGACTCCCCAGATCACTTTCAGCCGTCTCCTGGTGACCTTGTCCCCTTGTTAGTGGCCTCCAGGAATCTAGTACATTATAACAGGTTTGTCACAATGGCTACGGGCTCCCATGATAAAAAGATAACTGTAATATTTCTTACTGGTTCAAAATACCTGTAAACCACAGAGGGAAAATGGAATAAAAATGTCAAGATTAATTAATCTGAACCAAAGATTTCTGTTTCCTTTGTTATAAAGTACTGCTGGAAAGAGTCAGTATTTTGGGATTTGTTATTTTGTTAAAGTGAATGTTGGAATTATAAAAGGAATTTCTGTAATCAAAATAGCAGATAAATATTTTTGAGTGCCTGAACTGTTTCTAGACACTTCATATAAAACTTTTCATTTGTATAAAGAACAATATTCAGTAGTTATTCCCAT
>NW_007786238.1:0-2657 GCF_000696425.1 Galeopterus variegatus
TGTCTGTTCCAAGACATCCCACCCTTGGGATATTCAGGAAGTACTTGCAGTCACAGAGAAGCCTGGCAGTAAGAGAAGAAAGAATGTGGGCTCTGGAATGAGACAGATCAGGCTTTGACTGTTGGTTCCCCCAAATAACCTTGGACAAGTTATTTAACCTTTTGAGCATATATTCCCATCTGTGAAATGGCGATATAGTAAATTAACAGCAGCAAATACTTAGGCCTAGCTACCAGGTACTGTTCTAAGCACTTTGCATATATTAACTAATTTAATCCTCACAGCAATCTTATGCAGTAGTACAAATATCCCCATTTTACAGATGAGGAGAAGGAAGCACGAAGAGGTTATATAACTCATTCAATCACCAGGCACGTGGTTGGCACTCAGTAACTAGTAGCTACCACTGTGACCACAGAGATGACACTCACTGATTGTACTGAAACAGGTGAGCTCATGGCAGAGTAAAGGGAGAGAATGGGTGAGCCAGTATCAAGGGGGAGAATTGCAAGAGATAGAAAGTGACATTCTCCAGCAAGTGTCAAGCAAGACGCATGACCAGTTCTTTGTGGCCACATTATGATACCACATTGTCCCCAGGGCTTCCCAAATCAGACCACCTAGGCAAGGATGGGCAAAGGGTCTTAGAACTGGCTTCTTCCCCCAAGTGACAAAACCCAGTTGGGTCCTGAAGGAGTTTCCCTTTCCCAGCTTCCCAGGCTAGGAGTGGTCATATAACCTAGGTCTGGCCAATGAGGTGTAAGGGACATCTGCAGGGGCTGGGAAATCCTTGGGACGATTTTCCTCCCTGACAACGAGAGAAGCCTAGAAGGAGAGTTCTTGGCCTTCCTGCTCTCTTCCCGGGATGGGAGTGTTGTCATATAAGGACATGATACTTGGACTGCCGCAGCCAACTTGTAACCATGAGGGGAAAGCCAAGAAAAGTCGAAGTTCCCAAAGAGCTTTGGTATCATTGAACTGTTTCTCATGAAATCACGTACTTCCCGACTTCGAGCTATGTGAGGAAAATAAGCCCCTATTTGTTTAAGTCACTGTTACTTACAGAAAAAATATTCCTAATATCATATCCAAGTAGTCCCAGTGTGTTCATTAGTGTGCCCAGATATTCATTTATTTTTTTATTTTATTTATTAGAGGCTTTTTTTGTTCTTATTGAAACATAGTCGATTGTACATATCTGTGGGGTACAGAATTGAAAATCAATTCCTGTGTGCAATATGCCATGCTCAGGTCAGGATAATTAGGATATTCAATATTATACAGTCTCATTGTTTTTTGTGGCCCTTTACCAATTCCTCCCTTACCTCTGTCCCCTCCCTCTTTCCCACCTCTGATAACCTCAGCGCAGACATTATCTAATCAGCAAATATCATTGAGCATATATTGTGTGCTAATCACAGTGGGGGAAGGGAGGAATGGCCCTAATCAAGACCATAATTCCAGTCCTCATGGATTCTTTTTTTTTTTTTCTAAAGACGACCAGTAAGGGGATCTTAACCCTTGACTTGGTGTTGTCAGCACCACGCTCACCCAGCGAGCAAACCGGCCATAAGTATATGGGATCCGAACCCGTGGCCTTGGTGTTATCAGCACCACACTCTCCCAAGTGAGCCACAGGCCGGCCCCTCATGGATTCTTAGCTTGGTAGGGAAAACACATTTTGAACAGGGGTGACTGATCAGGATGCCAACAGGGAGGAGAGCACAGAATGCCACTGGCATGTAGAAGAAAGCTAGTTGGCCTGGGTAAGCATCAAGAAAGTTCCTGAAGGCTGGTGATGATTTAGGGTTACACGCTGTAATAGAGATCCCAAAATACAGTGCCTCAAGTAAGAGAGACGCTTTGTTTTGTTTCCTTGTTCTTTCTCATGTAACAGCCCTGGGCTCTGCCATCCTCAACAGGTGGCTTCCCTCTGTGGACTCAAGATGGCAGTTCCCGTTATTGCCAGGGCCCAGCCAGTGGGGTGAGGGTGGGGTGGAAGTGAAAGGCAATCAGCTCCCTCTTCATAGAGGAGACCTGAAAGGTGTGTGCATCACTTCTGCCCACGTCCCATTGGCCGGGTCTTAATCATGTGACCACATCTAGCTTGGAAGGGAGTTTTGGAAATACGGTCTCTAGCTGGTCAGCCAGGTGACAGCTAACACTCAGGGAGGTTCTATTTCTAAAAGGAAGGAGAGAAAAGTGGTTTCTGAGGGACAGTTAGCAGTCACTGCTGGTAAAAGAGCTGGGAGAGTCTCCTCTTAACCCTGAAAGCAATGAGGTGTCCTTGAAGGGTTTTAAGCAGAAAGCACCTGCTCAGATTTGTGTTTTTAAAAGATCACTGGCGGACGTGGAGGGTGCAGTGGAGGGGAGTGAGGGAATACATGGGGCGGTGAGGAGGCTGTTGCAGCAAATCTAATGGGAATGGTGACCTTGACCATGGGGACAGACAGAAGGGCCTTTGGATCCAGGCTCATTTTTTGCCAAGTGAGAAATTATTTATAACAAGTTATGACAAGGACTAGATGAGATTCCAACTAGGTGAGTTGAAGGTACCTGACACCTTTATTCATTCGTCTTTTCCATTGGCCAGGAAGTCTTCCGAATCCTCCAGCTTCTTTTTTTTTTTTTTTTTTTTTTTTTTTTTTTTTTTTTTC
>NW_007786239.1:0-346 GCF_000696425.1 Galeopterus variegatus
TATTTATCATGGATACCTCTATTTCACTGGGTTCCTGGTTTATATAGCCTGAGTGGCAGGACAGCTTGCACTAAAGTCTGGAATTAGTACATGAAAACACTAAAAACTGGAAATCTGCAAATCAACACAAAATTTAGCCAAAGTAGTATTTACAAAGCAGATTGTATGCCACCTCCAAAATTCAGTGAACCTGCAGGATTGTGCCTCTTTCTCAGTGGTAAAGAATGAAAGCCAAAATAATGTATATGTTATGTTATAGGAAGATAATCAAGCATGCCTTGAAGGATTGAACTGCTTAAAATCTGAATGATTGTCAGATCCCTGAAAAGTTAAAAGGGTTATCCCT
>NW_007786239.1:2316-2657 GCF_000696425.1 Galeopterus variegatus
ATCAATTTCTCAGTGTTTGCAGGAAAAGACTATAGGATCTGTGAACTAGACAGAAAAAAAATAATTTCTTAAATATTATCCTATTACTTTAAAATGTGTATATTAAAATGTATTATCAAATTATATTAATATTTGTTTTATTTTAAATAAAATAGAAAGTGGGATTCTACTGTATATAATGTTGCAATTCTAACCAAAATACAATTGTATATGCCTTCAATAGTTTCCCTTAGATTTAAATTAAATTAAAAATATATTGCTGTGAGTGTTAAGAATGCCAGTTTTTATTGGAACTAGAGTAATTTGAAAAATTTTGGAAAAAAGAAAACTTTACCAAAACC
>NW_007786240.1:0-218 GCF_000696425.1 Galeopterus variegatus
ACCCTATTGTAAAAAAATAGCCCAATGACCCCTGAACATAGTTGTTATATATCTGTTCTCATGTGTGTGTATTATATCTTAATAAGATTATAAAATACTAAAAGGCAGGAATATCATGTGTTGTTTCTTTTTTCATTACTTTCCTTTACCCGAATCATTTTACAGTTAGCATTGTGAAATATGGTCCTACACTATACACTTCTTGTCACAGATGAAGG
>NW_007786240.1:3570-3820 GCF_000696425.1 Galeopterus variegatus
TTTCCTTTGGTAGATATTCTTAGCCTACCCTCGACTTCTGGGTACTTTTCATGTTCCAATTTGTGTAAGTTTATTCACATACTTATATTAGGTATGTGATATAAACTTGTAAACTAAACTCTTACTTTTAACTGTAGTTGTCTGCTTAAAATCTACCTTAGTATCTGTCCTCAGTCAAGAGAGAGGAGACAACTTCATCTCTTGGTATAATTCCTCTAAAACAAGGTCTTTAAATTCCAGAAGCTTATCC
>NW_007786240.1:5950-6227 GCF_000696425.1 Galeopterus variegatus
CCCCTGTGTGAGTATTGTCTCTCTTGCTTCTCACTAAGGATTGCATCTGCTTAAATTCCTTTCTGTTAAGCAAAGATCACTTCTGTTATGAGCTGTAGCCTAAAGCCAGAGTCTGATTCTGGGAGCAAGTAGTTAGCTTTTTATGCTTCAATCAGCTCAAAGGTGTGTGGCCTTGAGCTTGCAAATGAGAGTGCAGAGTGGAAAGAAAAGGCTCTTGCCCTGTGATCACTCTCTGGCTCTTTTGAAGAACTAGGCAGAGCTGCAGTTTCTTTGAAAT
>NW_007786241.1:0-2657 GCF_000696425.1 Galeopterus variegatus
TGTTTAGCATTCAGAACCTTGGGCATGCATCTATCATTAATTTCTCTCTTTGTGTAGAACTACACATCTGTCATTCTAACATATTTTTCCCAATTTTGTCTAATTAAGTGACCTATATTAGGAAATATAAAGTCCATCTTTTCTGGATCTGGCAGACACACGAGTTATGCAAACAGATCCTGCCTATCTTCTTCATTTTTAGTAGAGCAATTCCATTCAGGGGATTGTTTAACTTTTTTTATGCCAGGAACTCATCTGGAAGTCTGACAAAGTCAATCCCTTCTCAAAACGATGTTTTTAAATTAAAAAAAAAAATCATAAAATTACAAAATTAACCAATCATATTGACATAGCATTATCAAAATGCTAGATATTGTGATATTGTGATATATATCCCAACTCATAACTTCGTAGGAAGTCTTTTTGTGTTACCAAGATATTTCTTATAGCCTTCTCTTTTATAAACTTGGCAGGAATCCCATTAACCGAGCAGGGCAGTCAAAAACCTTCTCATATTCTATGTAACTCTTCAATTTTATTACTCTGTGTATTTCTCTGGAATAATTCTGCAGATTTTTAAAAATAATAGACTATACTTATTTCTGGGAAAATAGACACTCCAGTCATATATATTATAATTTGAACAAGTCTACTAAATTATTTGGGGTGACAGCTCTCAAAGGGTAGATTTACCAAATTATTATTATAATAGTATTATACAAGCCCCTTCTTATCTAATCAACCCTACATAATACAACATGCTTTTCTTTCTACCACTCCTACTGTATTATTGGAAAAATTAGAACATATTTTAAGTATTGATTCATGTATCTTTCTTTCCCTTTAAGCTGAGACCCTTGGTTTGTTTTGCTTTGTTTTGCTTTCAATATCCTATGTTTTGGAAGTTAATGTAATGCACCACATATATTTTAGAAAGATTGTATTAAATTTTCAAATTTTTTAATTAAAGTTTTCCCATTGATAATACACCCGTTTTGCATTTTTTAAAAAATAGAGCATGTACATACCTAACTTCTAACTCTCACTTCTTAAAGATGCTCAGTAAAAGGAAGGTAATGATGCTGCTCTTATGATTTTCATGAATAGGATCTAAAATATACCGATTATCAAATACATGCCTTCTGAACTTCCCATATTGCTCAGCAAATTAGAAGTAGCAGAAACATTAAAACAATAGAACTAGTAGATGAAAAAATTAGTGGATAGAATTTTGTTGTCTGAAATTGCCTTTTAGAGCCTTAATCTGATATTGCAATTTCAGGAAAAATCAAGAACTATGTGTTCTCCCCTTCCCCAATCACAAAATGGCAGAAATAGTGAAAATGAATTATTTTCTCTGGACTCTTATTTATTTGCTGTTTCCTTCATTAAGTCAATGTAGAGCTATGGAGAATAACTGTGTATAAATAAATTAACATTTCTTAGACAACAATAAGCCTTGATTTTAACAATAATAAGCTAGTGTTTCTGACTGAGATTTTAGAATGTCATTACCATAACCTGCAAAAATTGTTTAAAATACACATTCTAGGGCCCCAAATGCAGAACAAATGAATCATAATTTCCACTATAGATTGTATGTTTTTAAGTCAACTTCCCAAGTGTTTTAGAGAGAAAAAGCTGGTTTGGGTAACACTGGAACTTTGTTCAGGGCTAATTTCTGGCAAGTCTTGTGAGCCAGTGTTAATGTTCCCTATATGATTTATAGTTAACGGTCTATAAACTACTTTGTTTCATGCAAAAACTCCCATAGAAAGCAAAAAGGAAGACCAGATAACCAGATCTATTCTGAAGGGAATATTATAAGACTCTACGATCAAAAAGCCTATGGGCTACTTGGAGTGGAAAGGCTATGAGTAGTATGAATAGTGAGAAGGCAGCAATGTGTAGAAATCTTTGGATAACTGGATAAGATTTCTTGGCCTACTGAACTTCTCTGTCATTCATTATAAATATTCTGATGCTGATTATCCTTGTTTCCTTATATTTTAATTTTTTTAAATAATTGACATATGTTGAGTTATTTATCTATGTTTATAAAAAAGTTTGCATGATTCATTTATTTATTGGAAACTACAGTTTATTCCACCATGAAAAAAGAGAAATATTTGTATAGAAAATTATGTAATCCTGGGGCACAGCTGCTGCCACTGCCAGAACCCATCCCCACCCCAGGCAAGTGTGCAGCTACTGGAGAGAGACACCCATGGAGAGGCCTGAGACCCTCAGCAATCATGTGCCCCAAGGCAAAAGTGCAAAAGAGCAGGTAGGCACCACCACCAGTGTCCCACACCATCCCAGCCCTGGGAGAGTGCACACTGACCAGAAAGGTGCCCCCGGAGAGGTACAAGACCCATGGCAACTATGTGCCCCAAAGCACCCATGTGGGAACAGGTAGGAGCCACTGCTGGACTCCCAGCCCAATCCAATCCCCATAGCCCAGAGAGGCCCGAAACTTCCACCTACAGGCACTGAGGCAGCCATGCAAAATTGGCATTCCTGGCAGGATCCTAGCCAGACAATAGTGCTGAATGAGTGGATTGTGAAATCCCTTGCAACAAAGGAAGGATACCATAAATATGAAAAATCAAGAAAGTACACCACTGAAGGGTAATAACTCTCAAGCTCTAGATCCT
>NW_007786242.1:0-550 GCF_000696425.1 Galeopterus variegatus
AGTATTTATCCAAATAAGTAAAAAACATTTATTTTCTAATACTGGTACATTTTGCAAAATGAATATATAGAAAAATTGTGATTACGTTATTATAAGTCAGTCATCTCTTCAGTGCTAATGTTCACTGTTCTGCATTAACATGATTCTCTTTATAACTTTATATTTACTCATTTTATTGCAAAAACAAGTATGTTTTTTGAAGTGTAATATTACGTTTTTTGAGAGGGAAAGTAGCATGAAGTTTCTTTCTTTCTTGTACAGATCCCGAAATAGAAAATGAAGAACCATCCTCTGAGAATGATTCTCAGAATCAAAGTGCTGAACAGATTACATCGAGTTCTCAGGAGGTTGATTTGGTTGATCAAGAATCTCCTGAGGAAAGGTCTCTAAACTCTCCCCCAGAATCATTATCTCCAGCAGATACAGACAATGCTGCAAGTGTTTTCCCTTCTGAACAGACTTCTAATCCCACAGAAAACCGTGAGACTACAAGTCTTGACGGTGAATGTACAGATTTAGATAACCAGGAACAATCAGAAACTGAGGAGGA
>NW_007786242.1:2315-2657 GCF_000696425.1 Galeopterus variegatus
TCACCAACAGCGATTTTGTTCCATTTTTCTGTCTTATGGAGCCGTGATAAAACTGTGGTAGTGATCGAATATTTCTAGGGTAACTGCCGTTTTTCTTCTTTGAAACTTTGGTTTCTAAAGTTGCACCTAATGAGTCTGTCACATTTCCTGTTGAATCATGGTTTTTACATTTGCTTTTTCTTTTTTTAACAAATATTCCTTCTGATATGGACTTGAAAATTAGTCTGTGGTGACCTGTGTAAAAAATTTACACAGTGGCAACTATACACAGCCATATAGCTTAATGAGGAATTTTTTCCATTTCTTTTTGGTGGCAGTCTGGTGCTGGCCACATTTAAGTTT
>NW_007786243.1:0-244 GCF_000696425.1 Galeopterus variegatus
TTTTTTTATCTTTTTCTTTGGGATCCTGGATGCTTGATGGGGTCCACCAGGAGGAGGTTGTCAGTGAGGGTCAAGAAGATGTCATTGTGCAGCCAGTCCTCCAGATGAAATGGGATACTAGAAAATATTTGATTAACCAGAAGATGTCAGGAAAGGAGGAACAAAGATAAGATGGGACAAATAGAAAACAGATACCATGTTGACAGACTTAAACCCATTCATATCAGTAATTGCATTAAAAGCA
>NW_007786243.1:2398-2657 GCF_000696425.1 Galeopterus variegatus
AATATGTTCTCTGACAATAATGGAATTTAGAAATCAGCGACAATAGGATATCTAGAAAAATCACCAACTATTTGGAAATTAAGCAAAAATATTCTGAGAAACCATAGGTGAACTAGCACATCTCAAGGGAATTTAAAAAATACTGTGTACTGATGATAATGAAAACACAACAGTATTTGTGGATTGAGCTAGAGGAACGCTTGGAGAAAAATCTATTGCTTTACCATATTTTATTATATATTTTATATACCTCGTCATT
>NW_007786244.1:0-212 GCF_000696425.1 Galeopterus variegatus
AAGCACATTACCTATTTCATTTCACTTAATCCTGTTTACAAACCTATGAATTTACATATAGAAAAACTAAAGAAATTAAGTAATTGATCAGTGAGTAGCCTGCGTGTGAGTCCAGGTCTATTTGACATTAAAGTCAGGACTCTCAGCTACGACACTAATTTTTATAATGGAAAAAGTACATGTTTTTTAAAAAAGGTTATAAGATGTTGAAA
>NW_007786244.1:2367-2657 GCF_000696425.1 Galeopterus variegatus
TATTCTGAAGTGGTGGTCCCTGCTCAGAAAGTCATGGCCTGAATCCTCAGGCCTGGTCCTTCAGCCAATAGTGGTGGCTGCCAATGCGGGGTGCAAGAATATACCTGAAATATCAGGTGAAATAAGAATGATGAATCCAGCTGGGGCAAAACAGAGACAAAGGTATCTCATTTGGTCCAGAGATTATAAATCAAATCATCCTTCTTCCCTTCTCACTTCACCTCTGCCCAGTGTAAAGTTCTCCTCCAAGGTAGGCATAGCATAGTACTTCTAGATGCTGGGAATTCACT
>NW_007786245.1:0-636 GCF_000696425.1 Galeopterus variegatus
TCCCACCACAGACCCCAAGCCGTCTGCACATCGTGGGCACTATCTTGACCCCTGCCACCCAAAAGCATACCTCTAGATGTCTCAGCACCCTGGAGCCTGGTCCCAAGAGAAGAAAATTCTAGGCAGACACAGGGAATCCCCACTCCAATGTCTAAAGTTACACCTGTCTTCTCACTCTGGTCTCTGCTCAGAGGCTTCGCATCTTCCTGTGTGGTTAACAATAGAAATGATTCACCATTTCAGGGCATGTCTTGCCACTCACAAAAACTTGGGCATGTGAGCTCCAGTTCTAATATAATCATACAAAAGAGGCACACACAGGATAGCAGCGTGGTCATCTGTTTTCGTACATCACCACTGCCACCATCATCGTCGCCACCACCATCGCCATCATCATCACCATAACCTCCAGTCTCCTTTTAATCCAAGCAGTGTACACCTGACCAGTTCTGCCCACGTTCTAGGTTAGCTTGAGGTGGACTTGAAAGGACACAAAGAAGAGGAAAGTTGAGGGAAGGCCGTTTTGTTCCCATCTCCCTTCATGTCCCTGATCCTCACAAAACCCTATGCAGTTAATTCGCTTGGTATTCAATGGAATAATATAGTTGGTAATGAATTTGTTTTGCATTCAGCTGG
>NW_007786245.1:2407-2657 GCF_000696425.1 Galeopterus variegatus
CCTAAAGCGCAAATTGGGTAGGGGGCAGTGACCCATGGACAGCTCGAGCCACACATACCATGTGGAGCCAATTTCTTTGTCTCAACCATTTCTAGTCTCTTGGATTTTATGTTTTATTTCCTCTTGTGTTTCTCTCAATTACCCAATGATTTATTCTTTCGTAGTAAATGTTACTTTCAAAGTGCTAACGTAGAATGAAAATAAACAATAACAATCCATAGCTGGGCTGAGGAATAAAATTGGTGCTCAG
>NW_007786246.1:0-434 GCF_000696425.1 Galeopterus variegatus
TTGTGGGAGACACAATTCAATCCATATCACCAGGCGAGGCTGCTTCACAGCAAAGTTGCTCAATTTGTTAATAACTAGACTCCATGGTCCTAGCACACTCCAGCACAAGGGTTCAGTATTCAGCAAATCATTGTTGAATAAGTAAATTATTTCCTCACCTAGGTGTAGACACTTACAACATGCCCTCATGTACCTTTGAGGTACGGATTATATAATACCTATTTTTTAAGTGAGGAAATGCAGGCACTAAGAAGTTAACAGAATATGCTTCTCATATTCTGCAGTTACCTGGTTTGTTTTCTTGTGTATTGTTTGTCTCTCCAACTACAAGTGAGGTCAGGGATCCTGACTGTTGCTTAATGCTTTCTCTCCAGCACGCAGCATGGAGCTCGGCTCACAGTGGCTGCTCAATCCTTATTTATGGAGTGAATGAA
>NW_007786246.1:1256-2657 GCF_000696425.1 Galeopterus variegatus
GCACGCAGCATGGAGCTCGGCTCACAGTGGCTGCTCAATCCTTATTTATGGAGTGAATGAAGTGTGAATGGAATGGCCTGGCAGCAGGGATCTGAATCCAGGTTTCTGACTCCAAATGTAGTTCTGTTTGGTTATGAATAAATAGGTGAATGAACGGACACATTTTTACCACGCTGTGGTATCCAAGACAGAATTCCACTCCAACAATGAATAGTGCTAGTTTGATATTACAACGAGAACTACCGTAGGCTGACAAAAAAACATTCCTTCCTAGATTTTTAAACAAGAAAAAGATGTTTTATGAGGGGCCCTTACAACTGGATGATGAGATCTGCTACATCTTGGGTGGCAGCGGGTACTTTGATGTGAGAGACAAAGAGGACAAGTGGATCCGGATTTTCATGGAGAAAGGAGACATGATCACTCTTCCTGCAGGGATCTACCACTGCTTCACGCTGGATGAGAATAACTATGTGAAGGCCATGCAGCTGTCTATGGGAGAATCGGTGTGGACGGCTTACAACCAGCTGACCATTTCAATGCCCAGAACAGTACGTGAAATTTCTGGCACAGACCGCATAGCAGTGTTCCCTGGGAACCTGTGCATGTCGTGTAAACATCATAATTGAGCTGGAAAATCACTCATCTTCTGTTTGCTTTTCTATTGTAGACTTGAGAATTTCCTTTGTAATATTATTTGATCAGGATATTTTTTAATGAATGTAGCTATAAATCTGATTTTCACATGGAAGCAATTGTGTAAATTTAAACAGGTCACCTTCATTTTCTCTAACTCAGTCAAGACTAGTGGTTCATAGCCCTGTGTTAGGATGTGCATTCATCTTTAACCCAAATCATAGTTTCATTTCCCAAAATGTACCTCTTTGATGCTCAGTCTGGACGAGACGCCATGTCGACCTTATGAGAAGGTGCAAGAGCAGATCGCACAGCCAGCCAGAGGGAAGACATCTCTTTTCCCAAAATTATACCCTGGGGTGGGGAGCGGTAGGGGGAGGAGCTCTCATGTAAGGGGCACACTCTTGAGTTGCCTACACCACTTTCTTGTTCAAAATAAAGTAACTGCCTTAATTTTACTCTCATGCCTTAGAGTTACTGGATGTTCAGGTATATATAATATTTTGCCTGATTCATTAAAATCACCCCTGTTTAGGTTCTTTGTATAATTGTACAAGGTACTTCAGAAAGTTGGTGGAAAAATAGAATTAAAAGATAATACAAATCTTGTATATGTATGTAATTACCTTACATATTATCTGTGTGTTTTTTTTAGTGTGAGATTTCTAATTTCTTTCACAGTTAAGCTTTTGAATTTTAACAAGAGAATTAGTGCCTTACTATTAGTACAATTCTAAGATACGATTATGCCTAGTTTGTTATAGT
>NW_007786247.1:0-961 GCF_000696425.1 Galeopterus variegatus
TGGTGCCTTTGTCAAAGATCAGATGGCTATAGGTGTGTGGGTTGATTTCTGGATTCTCTGTCCTATTCCATTGATCAGTGTGTCTATTTTTATGCCGGTACCATACTGTTTTGGTTATTATAGCTTTGTAGTATAGCTTAAAGTCAGGTAGTGTTATGCCTCCAGCTTTATTTTTTTTGCTCAGCATTGCTTTGGCTATGCGTGGTAAATGTCTGGATAGCTCTTTCCATTTCTGTGAAAAATGTCATTGGAATTTTGATGGGGATTGCATTGAATTTGTATATCACTTTGGGTAGTATGGACATTTTCACTATGTTGATTCTTCCAATCCAAGAGCATGGGATGTCTTTCCAACTTCTTGTACCCTCTCTAATTTCTCTCAGGAGTGGTTTGTAGTTCTCATTATAGACATTTTTCACATCCTTGGTTAGCTCAATTCCTAGGTATTTTATTTTCTTGGTGGCTATTGTAAATGGGCAGGCTTTCTTGATTTCTCTTTCTGCATGTTCACTATTGGTGTATAGAAATGCTGCTGATTTTTGTGTGTTGATTTTGTCTGCTGCTACTGTGCTGAACTCATTTATCACCTCCAAGAGTTTTTTTGTAGAGGCTTTAGGCTGTTCGATATATAGGATCATGTCATCTGCAAAGAGGGACAGTTTGACTTCATCTTTTCCAATCTGGATGCCCTTTATTTCCTTCTCTTCTCTGATTGCTCTGGCTAGTACTTCCAACACTGTGTTGAATAGGAGTGCTGAGAGTGGGCATCCTTGTCTGGTTCCAGGATGATATTGACAGTGGGTTTGTCATATATGGCTTTAATTATGTTGAGATACTTTCCATCTATACCTAACTTACAGAGGGTCTTTGTCATGAATGAGTGTTGAATTTTATCAAATGCTTTTTCAGCATCTATAGAGATGATCATATGGTCCTTGTGTTTGATTTTATTAATATGGTG
>NW_007786247.1:1937-2657 GCF_000696425.1 Galeopterus variegatus
TCATTAGTTTCTATATATTTTTTTATTTCCTGCTTGATTTCTTCTTGGACCCATAAGTCATTAAGTAGAATGGTGTTTAATTTCGATGTGTTTGTATAGTTTCCAGAGTTTTGCTTATTATTGATTTCTAGTTTTAACCCATTATGGTCTGAGAAAATACATGGGATAATTCCAATTTTTTTGAATTTGTTAAGACTTGATTTGTGTCCTAAAATGTGATCTATCCTGGAGAATGATCCATGTGCTGATGAGAAGAAATGAATATTCTGAGGTTGTTGGATGGATTGTTCTGTAGATATCTGCCAAGTCCAATTGGTCTAGAGTATTGTTAAGATCTTGTGCTTCTCTGCTAATTCTTTGCCTAGTTGATCTGTCCAATATTGACAGTGGGGTGTTCAGGTCCCCTGCTATTATGGTATTAGTGTCTATTTCCTTCTTTAGGTCTAATAGAGTTTGTTTTATAAATCTGACTGCTCCAACATTGGGTGTGTATGTATTTATGATTGTTATGTCTTCTTGATGGATCAGTCCTTTTATCATAATGGAGTGTCCCTCATTATCTCTTTTTATGGTTTTTATTTTAAAGTCTACTTTGTCAGATATAAGAATAGCTACTCCAGCTCGTTTTTCTTTTCTGTTTGCATGGTAAATCTTTTTCCATCCTTTCATTCCTGGTCTATGTGTGTCTTTATGGGTGAGGTAGGTCTCTTGAAGGCAGCC
>NW_007786248.1:0-2657 GCF_000696425.1 Galeopterus variegatus
AGTCATATTAACAGGTGCTCTGTGTGCAGCGGTGAAAGAAGTGGCAGTGCCTTACATGGAACTGGTAGAGACCAGGCGGTCCCACTTTACATCTTATTGCTTCCTAACTTTCTAAAATCAAGAGTTTTAGAATTGGCCACTCTGGCATCTGAGTGACAGAAACAGAATCTCCTCAGCAAAAGCAGTCTTTTAATGGAACTTCAGAGGTTAATGGGCCTGACATATCTTTGACATTTATTGGATTTTACGAGCTAGTGGATCTGACTCAGAAAGCTGATCAGATGGTCCAAATCGATGGCCCCTTTGGGGTGCTGTCTACCCACAAAGCCATAATGAGGTGACCTTGGATACCTCCGTCTGGAAAGAACAGAGAGAGGATGTCAGAATGGTAGGAATTGCTAAACTGATCAAGGCCTACACAGTGCCCTCAGGGTCCCTCCTGGTCCTGAGATGCTTTACCCATAGATTCTGTAATTGCATAGTCCTTATACCTCACCCTGCCTGACAGTTACAAGCATTAGTATCTTTTTTAAAAATATCCCTTCACCCATTCAGCAAATGTGTGGAAAAGCTTGGTGATAATATCACTTAATAAATGAACATTTCCGGGGCTGGCCCGGTGGTGCACTGGATAGTGCGCTGCTTGGGAAGCGTGGCGGCGCTCCCGTGAGGCACTCATAGACAAGCGGAGGGGACCCACATACAAGCAAGTAATTATGTTTCAATGCTGTAAGGGAGTGTAAGACAGAGATGTGCATGGGGTATGATGGAGGGAGGGGCTGGGTTAATTTTTTGGAGGCAGGGAAAGAAATTCTGGAATGTTTCCCCATACATCTGCCACATAGCCAGTCATATTAACAGGTGCTCTGTGTGCAGCGGTGAAAGAAGTGGCAGTGCCTTACATGGAATTGGTAGAGACCAGGCGGTCCCACTTTACATCTTATTGCTTCCTAACTTTCTAAACTCAAGAGTTTTAGAATTGGCCACTCTGGCATCTGAGTGACAGAAACAGAATCTCCTCAGCAAAAGCAGTCTTTTAATGGAACTTCAGAGGTTAATGGGCCTGACATATCTTTGACATTTATTGGATTTTATGAGCTAGTGGATCTGACTCAGAAAGCTGATCAGATGGTCCAAATCGATGGCCCCTTTGGGGTGCTGTCTACCCACAAAGCCATAATGAGGTGACCTTGGATACCTCCGTCTGGAAAGAACAGAGAGAGGATGTCAGAATGGTAGGAATTGCTAAACTGATCAAGGCCTACACAGTGCCCTCAGGGTCCCTCCTGGTCCTGAGATGCTTTACACATAGATTCTGTAATTGCATAGTCCTTATACCTCACCCTGCCTGACAGTTACAAGCATTAATATCTTTTTTAAAAATATCCCTTCACTCATTCAACAAATGTGTGGAAAAGCTTGGTGATAATATCACTTAATAAATGAACAATTCCTGGGGCTCAGAGAAGATTGTGACATGTTCCTTATCCTCTAGCAGCTTAAAGTCTTGTAGAGGCAACTTCCACATACCCAAATCCCGTTACTGCCCTATGATGGGGCTGGCAGAGAGGACCACAGAGAGAGCAAGGGCAGTCGGGATGAAGGCAGACTGACTCTCGGGGGCATTAGGAAACATCCCCAAGCAGAGGGCATTTTAGTTGGGTTCTAAAAGCCAAGTAGGAGCTGACCAGATAGGTGAGAAGAAGGACATCAGGTGGGCACAGGGTATATAGCATGTAGGAAAGTGCAGAAATACATGTCTGTTATTGGGGGATACAGAGTAAGCACAGAAAATAGAAAAACATAAGGGCTGGGGAGAATGGGAAAAAGATAGTCTCATGCATTGCTGCTAGGAATGGGAATTACTATGAAGCCTTTTGGAAAGTAATTTGGCCATATGTATTCAAATTTAAAATACACATGACATTTGACCCAGAAATTTCACCTTTGTGACTCAGGCCTATGGGTATTAGGACAAAAACACTATAGTCAAAAGCTATATTTACACTGATATTTATTGTAGCACTTTTCATTGTGGGGGGATAAAAGTAACCACTTTATCTACTGAAAAGGAACCGGTTAAATAAAATGCAGCATATATATACATATCGTGGAATTCCATGGAGCTATTAAAAAGGCAGAGAGAGGTCTCTCTAGCCACTGACCTATAAGAATAAGTTGGGTATACCACAGCAGCCCTCTTCTCCAACATAATAGAGAGACGATTTAGTCAATTAAAAGTCATTTAAAAAGACACATTTCTTTAATATTTTTAAGCTCTAGACCTCTGAATGTGCAGTCATTTGTCTATCTTTGGATATAAGGCCTAGGTCTTTTCACTGGGCATTATCTGCTAAGTGGAATTCTATGTTACTTTTCTTGCACAAACCATTTCTTTAATACGTCATCTATAATTTGCAGTTCTCTCTTTAAAGTAGAATGAGGTTTTAAAGGCAATTGTAAAGCAATCTGAGTATAGAACACTTCTGGATTTTCATGATTTCCTCCCTTGCATTAAATTTCAAAATATTTCCACCACTTCCTCCCATCCTAGTATGCACATTCCTTTATGATGTGACCTTGCTGCTCCTTTTGACAAGAGGTGAAGTCCACTTCCCCACCCCTTGAAGGTGGGATGACCATGTGACATGCTTTGG
>NW_007786249.1:0-325 GCF_000696425.1 Galeopterus variegatus
GTGGGGGTGAGGCACAGGCAAAATGCATGCTCAGAAAAAATCTTAGGGGTTTTCACCTCTGCTGATCTGAAGGATCAAAGTATACCCAGTTGAACAGGGAAGGATTGCCATGATAAAGAGCCAGTCTAGAAAGACAGAAAGAGGTGACTATGCTTCAAATGCCCAATTCTCAACAACAATGACAATAAATCACACGGCATACAAAGAAACAGGAAAACATTTCACATTCAAAGGAACAAAATAAAACAAGCTGGCAGATGCTATCCCCGAAGAAGCATGAGAATTGGACTTACTAGACAAAGACTTTAAAACAACTGGATTAAAT
>NW_007786249.1:2417-2657 GCF_000696425.1 Galeopterus variegatus
CAGTGGGTTCAGACTTTGCAGAGGACTTGAACTCTGAGGTGACACAGGGGGACAGAGGAGGCAGAAGGCTGAAATGAAACCTAAAACAAAAATAGCAGAACATAAATCAAAATTACCAGTCGTTTGGGGAAATGGAAATTTAAACCATAAGGAGATAGCACTATTTACCCACTAACGTGGCTGAAACTAAAAATATTGACAATACCAGCTGTTGGCGTGGATATGGAGCAATTGGAGCGC
>NW_007786250.1:0-355 GCF_000696425.1 Galeopterus variegatus
AAATAAATAAATGAATAAAGCTGGAGGCATTACACTACCTGACTTCAAATAGACTTCAAAGATATAGTAACCAAAACAGCATGGTACTGGCATAAAAACAGACACATGGGCCTAAGCAACAGAATAGAGAACCCAGAAATCAACCCAGATACTTACAGCCACTGATCTTCAACAAGGCACCAAGAACATACATTGAGGAAAGGACAGCCTCTTCAGCAAATGGTGCTGGGAAAACTGGATATCCACATATAAGAGAATGAAACTAGACCCGTACATCTCACCACAAACCAAAATCAACTCAAAGTGGATTAAAAATTTAAATATAAGACCTGAAACTATAAAACTCCTAGAAGAT
>NW_007786250.1:2292-2657 GCF_000696425.1 Galeopterus variegatus
ATGTGAGAAAATATGTGCAAAATATACATCTGACAAGGGACTAATATTCAGGATACACGAACTCAAACAACTTAACAGTAAAAAAGAAAACAAAATAATAATAATCTGATTAAAAAATGGGCAAAGTAGCTGGATAGACATTTCTCAAAAGAAAACATACGAACATACAAATGGACAACAAATATATGAAAAAGTGTTCAACATCACTAATCATCAGGGAAATGCAAATCAAAACCACACTGAGATCTCTCACCCCTGTTAGACTGGCTATCATCAAAGACTGAGAATTACAAATGTTGATGAGGATGCAGAGAAAGGGAAACCTTTTTACACTGCCAGTGGGACTGTAAACTAGTGCAGCCATT
>NW_007786251.1:0-831 GCF_000696425.1 Galeopterus variegatus
AAGGATCTGGAGACGGGAGATAATCCTGTACTACCTGGGTGGGCCCTAAATCTAGTGACAGGTGTCCTTACAAGAGACAGAAGAGGAGACACAGGCACAGAGGAGAAGCCACGTGACGATGGAGCTAGAGCCTGGAGTGATGCAACCACAAGCCCAGGGACACCCGGAGCCACCAGGAGCTGGAAGAGGCAGGAAGGATCCTTCCCTGGAGCCTCTGGAGGGAGCACGGCCCTGCCACACCTGGACCTCAGACTTCTGCCTCCAGAACTGGGGTAGAGGATGAATTCCTACTGTTTTAAGCTGTCTAGTTTGTGGTCCTTTCTTACAACAATGACAGGAAACTACCACAGAAGGTGCAGTTGTCTTATCAGTAAGTACACCACAGTCACTATGCATGCAGGTTCATTTTATTAGCTCTTATCTTCTGACCTGGTCTGTGACAGAAACAGAACAGATTCAGTCTGGGAATCCAAACTCTGCTATTGCTAGAGGATGTGTATCCAGGACGGTGGAAGCCATGAGACTGAGAGGTTGTCGTTGGCATTTCTGCCATGTCTGTAAGAGCCATTTGGGCATCTGCATGTCTGTGTGCACGGACTGGACATGAATGAATCCCAAGAAGCCCTGAATTACAGATGATTGGAGACATTCACCAGCAAACACCCCCTAGTTGAGTACATGCAGTATTTTTTTTTTTTTTTTTGTCTTTTTTCGTGTCTGGCAACGGGATCGCAACCCCCGGTGCCGCGCCCACACCGCGCTCAGCCAGTGAGTGGGAACCGGTCTCCACATGGGATCCGAACCCTCGGCAGGAGCGCCGCCGCGCTCCCC
>NW_007786251.1:1596-2657 GCF_000696425.1 Galeopterus variegatus
ACATGATAACAATTGCCTTCGAAATTATTTCCAGGGCTGGCCCGTGGCTCACTTGGGAGAGTGTGGTGCTGACAACACCAAGTCAAGGGTTAAGATCCCCTTACCGGTCATATTTTTTTTTTTAAAAAAAGCTTCTAATTATGATTTTGTCTTATTGTATAACAAATAAATAATGTTACACTTGGTACTATGGAAATAGTTTCTTATTTTTAAAAAAAAAAATATGACCGGTAAGGGGATCTTAACCCTTGACTTGGTGTTGTCAGCACCACACTCTCCCAAGTGAGCAAACCGGCCATCCCTATATAGGGATCTGAACCGGTGGCCTTTGTGTTATCAGCACTGCACTCTCCAAAGTGAGCCACGGGCCAGCCCTGGAAATAATTTCGAAGGCAATTGTTATCATGTGCATTCTTATTTTATGAGCATGGTCGGAGTGACCCATTCTCCATGTTCCCGGACCACTGTCTCCTCTGGCAGTTCTCATGTTCTGGAATCTGAGCAGTTGAAAGATTATGATTATGCTGATGTCTTTCTCCGATTGTGCTGCTATGACAGAATACCACAGACTGGGTTGTTTGTGAAGACCAAAAATTTATTTCTCACAGCTCTGGAGGCTGGGGAGTCCAAAAACAAGGTGCTGACAGGTTTTTTTGTCTGGAGGGGGCTGCTCTCTGCTTCTAAGGTGCTGCATCCTCCAGCAGGAGGAACGCTGCATCCTCATGTGGCAGAGGGTGAAAAGGGGATCACACTCCGTCCATCGATCCCCTTTTTAAAGGCACCTAACCCCATCATGAGGGCAGAACTCTCATGACTCAGTCACCTCCCAGTCCTGTTGCACTGGAGATTAAATTTCAACAAGAATTGTGGAGAGGACAAAAACGTTCAAATCACAGCAGTTGACATCTTATTGAGCATTTTCTCTATGAGTCTTCCTTAGAATCATCTGACATTAGTTCTTTTTGTTGACAACAAGAAGAAATACTATAAAGAGCATTTACATCATTGCATTTCTTCAGCCACTGACACCGATACTTCATGAGACGTCAGCCGGGGTTTCT